>NC_051159.1:166324802-166488020 GCF_013339745.2 Dermacentor silvarum
TGGGGATGTAAAGCGAACAGCAAACTTCTCAGATAAAGAAGTACGAAGCACAGACACAATCAACCTAAAAGTTAGTGCAACGACATGAGAGCAACAAGACGCAGGCAGCTCATTTCTCGACCTACATGACACACACTCATGATAAGCTATCGTCATGACCTAGCATTTAATTTCGCCATACACTCTGTAATCTAATTTCCACTTTTGGTACCTACCAGTTAACCGAAATGACCATGAAGCACCAGACGTAGGCGGCTGTTTCAAGACCTACATGACACGCATGTCATGACTTCCTGTCGATTATACCCTGCTGTCATACTATGGCCATTTTGTTATTAAGCAAGATAACGAAACGACCATGAGAGCACCAAGACGTAGGCGCTAATAATCGATGTAAACTCTCAAAAAAAATAAATTATGGGGTTTTACCGTGCCAAAACCAGGTCTGATTATGAGGCACGCCGTAGTGGGACTCCGGAAATTTGGACCACCTGGGGTTCTTTAACGTGCACCTAATCTAAAGTACACGGGTGTTTTCGCATTTCGCCCCCATCGAAATGCGCCGCGGTGCGGGATTCGTCCCGCGACCAATTCGTGCTCCTCACGCCCAACACCATAGCCACTGACACCGCGGCGGGTTGGAAACTCTCAAAGTGGCCGTTTAAAGTAAGAAGTAAATTGAATGACATACTTTGTTCAACATAGTCATATAACGCTACCTGAAGTGTTGTTAATGTTACGACATGTTGTATAATGCGCTTGCCTCGCATAACGTCAACGTTGCACAAAGTTAAAGAATGCAACGTTAAGACATTTGTTTTAAGAACACTTCGCGCTATTGCATGTATCGAGACGCAGTATAACCTTTCCCTTACCCTATAGTGCAGTGCATGGCTGAGAAGCGTATGGTTTGCCCGTGAGCATGTGACGCTTGCAATGTGCTGGCAACCACAGCGTATTCCTCTATTCTGGAGTCTAGATCCACTCGGCCCAACAGCTATTCGCAGTGACACTCAGCAAAACGTACAACATGTGCACAACTTTTCCGAGGTCGCTAAACACTGCCGCCACATGCTCAGCCGTCAGATCACTACAAAATAAATAGGCTTTTTTTTAATTTATATTTTCGCTGGTATTTTAAAGCGGATAGCTTTCTGTTTCTCTCACAAGCGTCGGCGGTGGCGGTGGTGGTGGTGGTGGTGTCTCGTCGAAACTCGTCTCTCTTTCACTTGGTAAATAGCAAAATTGGCATGGAAAGTACGAATGTACGACTAACATGACTGATAGGTCATGACATCAATAACATCACATGCTCGTCATTACGTCACGATTAACGATAATGACATCACATGTGGCGAATACCCGCATTGGATATGCGGTATGAGCCAGGTAAAAGAAGAAAGAAGGCGGAAAGAAATAAAGAAAGAAAACCCGGCTGCTCCCAGAGTAGAGCAGGTGCGGGGAAGGTGCGCGGCGCCAGATCACGTCACACGCGCGACCAATCAGGGTCGTTGGTGTGTGGCGGTGGGGAGGGAAAAAGAATGGGCTATTGCGCACTCCGCCGGCTTCCCTCTGCTCAGGTTAGTTTTCCACGCCCTCATGGGAAGACTGCGTGGTGCGTTTTCGCGAGGAGCAGGCTGCGCTTGAGCAACGGCGCCACGAACTCACTCGGGATAGGGTTTGTCTTCGAAAGGGTTTGTTCCTTTCCCGTGGGAGTTGCGTCGCCAGTTACCATGCGCGCCCGGTTGCAAGATACGCGTTGTTGCGGCAGCACAGCGTCGCCCCCCCCTCCCTCCCTCTATCCCATACCCCCACGGCTTTTCGCGCGACGGAAGTCGCGTTTTCTCTCTCCGCTGTGCGTTCACTCTCCGTGAAGGCGCGCGTCCCCCGCGCGCTTTCACTCGCACATACGGCGCGCGGCGACGATTTTATCGCCCTTGGACTTTATCGGAACCTCACGGCGACGGCGACGCCGATGGCCTAAATCCGCTTGAAGTGTCCATATAGGTGCTATTGCAATAAAACGGTCCTAGGGCATTCACATTTTGATATAAGACGGGTTAAATTCCTCCTGTAAAAATGTCTTCCCAGCAATGCATTTGTGTTTAAAGCTGAAGCCGACTTTAAGGTGATCAGTGTAAGCCCGGTCTTTGTAAGCTGGCTTTCCCACTTTGTGTGTTGCAGGGAAGCCTACTCATAAAGAAAATGCGATGCAAACGGAGCCCGATAACGCGGTCGCGTTCCACTCTTAAATGCGAAGCTTAAGCGTCCCCAATATTTATTGCGATAGCAATTACATAGACACTCCAAGCGCATTCCTTCCGTCGCTGTCGCCATCGCCGTGAGGTTGCGTATAAAGTCCAACGGCGATAAACTCGTCGCCGCGCGCCGTATGCTGTATGTGCGAGTGAACGCACGGCGGAGAGCAAACACGACGACTCGATCGTGCGAAAGGCCGCGGGGGATTAGAGGAAGGAGGCGGGGCGGGCAACGCTGTGCTGCGGCACCAAATGCGTATCTTGCGACCGGCGCAAAGGGGAACTGGCGACTCAATCTCCCACGCGAAAGGAGGAAAGCGGAGGGCAGCGCGGGGCAGGGGGGGTGCCTTTACTCTGCGCGCATCAGCGTACTTGTACTTTGCCCTGCTGCGGCGGTCGCCCACACCGTATCTTGAGAGCGATCTGCAGACGGTTCGTAGCTTTGTATGCGCTGTGCGTTCGCCGCTCAGTTTCCGTTGAAGCGATAGACCGCACGAACCTTCGCTCACTGCGGCAGCCGCGCTTCCTCACGCCAGCGTTTTGACAGTGAATGTTTGCGGTCATCGAGTGTGATGTATTCATTTTTGCTTGTGCGCGTTGACACCAGGCTTGTTAATTTAGCTAGTACGCGAATGTGTCCAAGTTTATGCAGCCCATAAAACTGCTATCCTTACTCCGTATACTCTGCTAGTAAATTTCCTATCGCAATTGATGCTTCGCCTTTCGGGCGAAACTGCCACTTTTTTATTTTTTCTTATCAGGGTTGAAAACTGACTCAAATTACTGGAATACTTGGCTACGTTCTTGCATTTTATGGTGATAATAGATAACAATGATATGGACATTCCAGGCTAATTTTAGCCGTCGCGTCGTCGCCGCCGACGTCAGCGTCAGAGTGAGGTTCCGTATAAAGTGCAAGTGCGATAAACTCCTATCGTCGCGCCGAGAAGGAGGATACAAGAGTAGACAGGCAGTAACCCTGGCCGAGCTAAATATACAGCCAGCGAATCATATATATATATATATATATATATATATAATACTGTAAGAAGAACACAGACACCAAGGAAAACATAAGGAAAATTACTTGTACCTACTCAACGAATTTAAAAAATTATAAATTCGTAGAAGTGAAAGTGGGGGAAAATACAACTACCGCAGGTAGGGCAAGCACTGCGACATGCCAGCACTGTGACAGCGAGTGTTTGCGATCATCGTGTTCTAGTTTGCCTTGTACCCCATGCTAATTAGTTTAATTAGTAAGCAAACGTTTCGTGCAATTTATGCGGCCGATAAAACTACAAGGCTTACTTTGTGTAGTTGTCTAATA
Source organism: Dermacentor silvarum (assembly GCF_013339745.2). NCBI lineage: Eukaryota > Metazoa > Arthropoda > Arachnida > Ixodida > Ixodidae > Dermacentor > Dermacentor silvarum. The sequence goes on from NC_051159.1 coordinate 166,328,391, forward strand.
CTTTGTTATCGCTATCAACTGCGACCTTTTACAATGAAGCTGTACATGGCTAGTTTCCAGCGGATCGATCTCCGTGGACCAATACTCCAAACGATAGTGCAATACCGGGCCGACCCGCGGCAGAGATGAAGCACGCTTCAAGCACTCCGCCAACTAGCAAAAATAAGTTTAAATATTGGGTGCAAATACAACTCGTATCAGATATTAAGCTGATAAGAACAGATACCACACTTTGACCCGCGGCGGCCATGTCTACGTTCGCACCATACACGCGTACGCCATCCCGCGTATTAAGAATAGTGGCGACCAGCCTCAGTGCCTGACGTCATGCTCTACGTAGGCTCCTTTCCTAAGTTCTTCTCTGACTGTGAAATGGGTAAGCCGCGTGTTGGATGGTCTGAAGAAGACCAGCGTGCCTACCAAGAACCAGGGGTTTCCCCATGAATAGAAATTAGGGGGCGGGGGGGGGGGTGGGGTCTAAATTTGAAAGGGGGGGGGTGGGGGGGGGGGGGCTTTGAGAATAGAGGAGCTAGGAGCGGTAGTAATCTTTATTCTTTTTTTTTTTTGTCCTGGACTCCAACACTCGTGACAAAGATTGCGAACAGTTACTTCACTGTACACAAAGTCTGATTTCTGAACAGACAAAATTAAAGAACAACGACTACTTAAACGTGTCTAGAAACTACGCGGCAGTTCCGAGTACTTGCAATGAAACCTCCAAAATCCAGCTGCTCAACCCCACTCGCGGAACGCAGACGTGGAAAATGCTATAAAACACGCGCTCTGGTGCACCAAGGTTAACATATCAACTCTCAATTAAGCACGCACACCATGAAATCGAATCTATGCTGCACGCGGAAGGTGTATATGGAAGCTTCGATATCGGCCACGACGATATGCATGGCATTGACATATCAAGATATGAATGTCCGGCTGCTACACACATTTGGTTGAATGTGTATACAAGCACAGGCACTTTGCACATCCTGACCATTCATTGCATAGCTAAACTAATAAAAAATTATGAACCAAGAAGTGAGCATCAATGTCCTTCGTACCAATAAAACTACACCGCCACAAAAATATGTAGGCATTCTCAACCACATTCCGAACAGTTACATCCGCCTGGGTTTCATACTGTAACACCCCACCACGTTTGCAATAAAATATTGAAAAACGCGTACGGCATTGTCAGTGGCATCTCGGACATCTGGCAGTACCGGGTCTTCAATAGTGATTCTCAGCAGCTCAGTTACGTGGCTAGGGAGGAGGCGGCTTCTTTCTGACGACAAAACCATGTTCAGGGACGAAAAGAAGCGTTCGACGGTGGCTGTGATGATCGGTATCAACAAAAGATGACCGACAACATCTTGCAACTTGAGAAACAGCGACGAAGTGGGGAACAACGAGAGCAGAAGATACAAATGCTGTGGGTGTTAAATCCTCCTTCAGGCGTAGGAAGATGTTCCACTCCGCATCTAAATTCCTCGCGTGTTCTTCGTCATACGGCACGCCAATTGCTGGGATGACTTCCCTCCAGTTTACTGTTTCTTGCGTTTGCGATAGGTACAGGTAGAAACATCGCAGGGTGGGCTTTGTACTTGTTTACACGCGTGAGGCTGATCGTGTTCTCGTCTGTTAATACCTCTACAAAAGTACCATTTTCAAGGAGCTTCTCTACTGACGTTCTTACTTCTTTGAGCGCTGATTACACAGAAATCGCCGCAATAGCATCCGTGGTTTCTTCAATCACAGGGCGAAGATCTACCGCTAGCGCTGTAGTTGCCAGGATGACATTGTTTAGAGACGCCAATGGCCCCAGGAAACGATCGACAAGTGTAACATAGCGATCATTTTTTTTTCTGAACGTAGCTGTAACAATAGTCCACCATCTTCACTGCTCATGTCAGCACCCTCTTGGTAAATGCTTTCCAAAGCGAGTATCAGCGGCTCAAATAATTTCAGTCTCACAGCCACCGATCGCTCATGAGAGAGCCACCGAGTTTTGCCTGGCTGCACGAGTTTCAGTTTCAACTCGACAGCATCTTCGATGTTTTCAAGAACACTCAAGCATTTAGGACTCTTACTGAAGAAATATTAGAGTGAGGAGACTACATTAAGAGTCCTTTTGATTTCCTTCGACGATTCTGCAGCACGCACTAAGGCAATCTGCAGTAAGTGACCTCTGCAGTGAGTGTAAAAGAAATTAGAGTTGCATTTTTGCTTAAGTCAATCCTGCACCCATCCGTGCCTTCCAGAGAAGTTCGCAGACCCATTATATGAACAAGAAGCCATCTTGGTTGCGTCGAGTCCAGACGTGCTCAACTCGTGCAGAATATATGCGTGGTCACAGATGAAGCCGATTCGTCAGAGATAACTTCGACATCGAGGAACGCGTCCGTCGGTTGGCCATTGACATCAAGATAGCGTATGCAGTTACTCAAGATTTTGCGTCTATTAATGTCGGTGCACTCGTCGGCCATGTAGGAAAACTTCTTGAACGTGTAAACAGATGTTTGGACATTTTCAAGAGTTAATTTCTTCACCGTCGCCCCACATGCTTCCAACCAGTCAGTTGAATTCATTACACAAAGGTAATGCGCATTTGCGGATATTCCCCTGAACCGCTGGTCTATTTCCGGATTCATAATAGAAAACGTACTCAGCAAGGATCTCCAGTTCGTAGTGTGGGCTACTTCCTGCTTGAAAAGAAAGTAGGATGCTACACCCATCTTCTTTCTCAAAACCTTAGTTTGATCGTTAGTACTTTTTGCAGCCTCATTTATGACCCCTGAAATTGTCTTCGACTGGCTCAAAATGTTTACAGCATGTTTGCGGGGTCCTGAGGCGTCGTGCTCCGCGGCCTTTTCACCAAGCTTGGATGCATTGGACTTGCTGACTGGGTTGATTATCTATGCACCACCCGTTTTTTCCGTCAACAAGAAGGTTCCCTTCATTATATGTCCTTTTGCAAATTTTGCACCAGTAGCCGTCACTGATAACCTCAATTAAGGAGAATATCGTGACCGATGAACACCGGGAATGTCTTTTCGGCTGAGTGCACCCTTTGTTGGTCGGTTCCGAACCTTCTGGCGGGTAACTACACTCATATGCACTAGCGGAAGCGTCCCACGATTTTACACTTTGATCTTGCTTCGACATTTTTAAAGCAAGGAAGAAGCTCCGTATAGGTTGGTGCCGCTTAATTGCGGGCGTAAACTATACAACAACAAAAATTTGTAAGCCTGATCACTGAATTCTCATGTGTGTTCATTACATCTACTGTGTGATCTTCCGTAACGAGTCTGCTTCGCGGGATAGCCCATTTCACACGCTCTTGTTCTCTAAGTCAGAACACCTTTCCTCCGTTATAAATTGTTTTTCACCTTGCGCCGAAAGACTTATCCGATCACAATCAATAGTACGAGTTTGTTGCTTATACTTTTTTTATTAGACTGTATAAATGTTTCAACAACGCTATCACTTTTTATTCTACTATTCAGAAAAAATCACAGCAAACATGCACGAATATATAATCTCTTGACCCGCGAAATAATACATTCGCGAATAAGAAAGATTACCATGTAGCGTACCAATGATATTATGCTATGAACAGAGATCAGCATTCTGCACAATATACCGACAATGAAAAGCGTGACTGTTACCGACCGTGCTGCAAGAAATCAGCGTTTATATATATTTAGGTGAAGCATATATCTCGGTGCTTTAAGCCATCCGAATCCAAAACAATGCCAAAAAGGTTGGTCATCTAAATATGATATTCTAATAAAAAATGTTGAACAGTTTATTCCACAACATCTCTTTCCCTAAGATATTAAGAAATACGACATATTGGGCAATTTGCAATTTATGAAGCCATCGAATTGTGCTTGAGTATTGCTGCGACAGTATTAATGTAGTTTTGTTATTAATATAAAGTGAAAAATCGAAATAACGCAAGAAATGTTGCGTACGAAGGCGAGTCAACAAAAGGATTACTTACCGTAATGCAGAAAATCTCTGGTCAAAAGTGGGTGGAAATAACCGCAAGTGCATCGAGTGGTGGACGTTTTGACTGCATCAGTCTGCCTGTGTCTGAAATAAAGAAATAGCAGTGGCTTAGCTCGACTATGCCAGGATATACGTAGCGTGAGCTAAGGTTCAGCTGGTTAATCTTAGCTTTCCTGGTTGTCAAGGATTAGCTTGATAATCATGCTTACTGCTTCTTCAATGACGCACACACGGTCCAGCTGGTTATTCTTAGCTTTCCTGGTTGTCAAGGATTAGCTTGATAATCACGCTTACTGCTGCTTCAATGACGCACACACGGACCGTGTGTGCGTCATTGAAGAAGCAGTAAGCATGATTATCAAGCTAATCCTTGACAACCAGGAAAGCTAAGAATAACCAGCTGAACCTTAGCTCACGCTACGTATATCCTGGCATAGCCGAGCTAAGCCACTGCTATTTTTTTATTTCAGACACAGGCAGACTGATGCAGTCAAAACGTCCACCACTCGATGCACTTGCTGTTATTTCCCAAACATTAATCCCGAACTCACCATTTCTCCAGTTCATTAGACGACGGATCTGAACGAAGGGAATCCATGGCGAAAGTAAGCGTTCGGCCTCATCGTGCAGAACCGGTAGACCTGGTGGCATGGGCGGGTAACGATACCCATTTAATAACGCTAAATAGTAGAATCTTCTGCTTAACGAGAAAGTTATTGCACGTTGTACATACCCGTGCCACGGTTCCACCACACTCAGCCGGTGCCGCAAAACTCAACGTTTCACGCATGGCAATACTTACCGGCGTCAAGACTTTCATGTGACACAGTCTTTCGCACACGTCGCACATATATCCAAACGGATTGTTTACGAAGTCCGTTTCGAAGGTCCGAGTCACACTGGTGCTTTCGCCAAGTTTCACCGTATAGTCAGACAATCGGCGAGCCTTGACGTCATGGACGGCGCCTTGTTGTTGCTGCTGCTGAGATGGTCGGGCACGTCGCTCAGCCTCCTGGCGACGCCGCTTTGCTAGACGTTCATCCCTTTGCTCCGGTGTCTCCGCAGCACGTTTCGCCTCCTTGTGTTCGTTCTTCCTATGCTCAACCGCTAATTGCCAGGCAACTACTTTGGGATCCGATGACTTAAGCTTCTCCGCTCTTCTGCGCCGCTGAGCAGCAATTTCGCTCTCCTTCTCCATTACTATAGACGAGGCAACCTAAAGTTCGCCCGCCCGCGCAGCACCAGCGCCGAGTACTCCTCTGGCGGAAGGATGGAAGTGTCGACGGTCGTCGCTGGGCCAGCGCGCGCCCATGTTCTCTACGGCGCGAGCGATCGTGCGCGTTCTTTTCGCGACGGCGAGCACGACCTCATCAACCAGGAAAGGTGGCACGCAATACCGCTGTGTTGTTGATTACCACAACAGCCTCGGAAGGTCGAAAACCACCCGTGAAGTCCTACAGAATTCCGGGGAGGTGGTACGAGAACGACAGAAGACAAGCGTGGATAACAGCAATGCTCGGAGTCAAGTAAGTCACGTACTTTCGCATTCGCGTTTAATGTCACGGCCGCGCGATAAAAACGCAATATTAATATGCCTGTATTTAGCGCATGGCCGTTTGTTTAGACGTGTAGCGTAGTTGAATCGTACAGTGACATCCGCTGTGTTAGCTTAGCGGTAAATGCATATGTGTTGCGCCGCTAAGCTCGACGACGCGAGCTCGATTCCCGGCCACGGCGTCCGCATTTGGATGGGGGCGAAATGGAAGAATACACTTGTTACCGTGTACTTTGATTTTTGTGCACGTTAAAGAACCCCCGGTGGTCAAAATTATTCCTAAGAGCCTCCATTACAGCGTGCCTCATTATGGTATCGTGGTTTTGGCACGTAAAATCCCCGAATTTAATTGATTGTACTGCTCGTTCACTCGCGATCGGCAAAGACGAGCTCAAGAGAATTATATCCCTTTTTCAAATGCCTACTTAAATTGCTAGTTGTGCAGGCAACAAAAGCGTCCGCGCGCTACTTGTCTTTTGTGTGGTGGCAATCCGTATTTAATGCAAGCTGCGGTCATCGCGTGCGTCGGTAAGCGGCAAATCGGAAAGCAGCTGCTCGAGACGTGCGCATTCTGTTTGTTGCTTGGCCATGCTTTCTAGGTTCACAATCTCCAAGCATGTTTTAAAGTAATTGCGCTCGTGATATGGTCCCAAGGTAATCGCCGGTTACCGTGATCTGGGTTCATTTCGCGGAGCAGTGTGTACGAGCGATTTCTCATGAGCAGTGAAAAGATACCGTGCTCACTAACACAATGACTCATGACAAGCCATGACTCTAACATCTGCATTAAATAAGGCATGATATACATTAAATATTTATACAGCATGATATAAGGCATTATGCGCATATGTAGTACTTACATCGTTAATTAATTTTATTGGCTTATTGGTGCCTAATGCATGTGTTCTTTCTGTGCTTACAGTGCGGATGCCCCTCCCTGGGAGCCAAAATGAGAGGAGCCGTGTGTGCGCGCCCAGCGACCAACGAAACCAACCACAATCGTCACTGTCTCTGCACATCTCTGCAAGCATGCATGACCGCTTTGTGACTGCACCATAGAGAAATAAAAGTGACTAAATTACTGAACTTGGTGTGTACCTCTAACTCGATGTCGTATACAATCTTGTTGGACACCTCCGACACGCACTTCGTTTTCACTGTCACATCACCACCCACAATTTGTTCAACGCCATAGACGTGTAGAAGCAGACGCTCCCTTTTCTTGAGGTTGCCTCCACGAACAAAGCTGTCGGCGTCGGCAACCTTCTTGAAGCCGCATTGCAATCTTTGCATCGCTGTTCTGCACGCACGCGTTCTGCCGCCGTCGAAAACGGAGTGCCGTGAGCACAAGCAGCAAAGGAAAGCGCAGGCGAAACAATGTAAACAAAGTGTAGACTGCACCACGGCGCGACCGCGCTGCTTCACATTTCCACATTGGTGGGGCAGTCAGGAGGCGCAGTAGCGCCGTCTGGCGATCGTTGTCTCGTCTATACCACACTGGCAAACGCCCCGCTATTGACCCTTTTCGCGGCGATCCCGTGGGCGCTGCCATGTTTGATCACGTGGTGACGCGTCCATTGCTTGCCTCAACTGCCTCCGTTGCCTCCTTGTTTACAATGGAAGTGTATGACGCCGGTGCGGCTTAGAAAACCTGTTTTCGGAGATATCGTAGACGGTGACTAGGTGGACGACACGAAGCTTTGATCACAGCTTCAGAGAACATGCAAAAGCGCTTTCGGAGCTGATTAAGCTGTGTCCAAACGGCGCAAGTAGCGTATATGGTGCTTGTTCTAAAAGCGGGGCTAAATATGTATTCCAAGCTATACAAGTTTTCCGATTATGAATTCAGTCAGGATTAGTGTGTTTTGCGCTTTGCTCTTTATTCGGCAAACATTTTTAAGCAGTGGCTTGTCAGTTTCTGACTCAGTGAAGTTCCTCGGTGCGGCCACTATCTGATTATTTTCTTCCTAATCGCTCGCGGGTGTGCGCAGTACCGATAGATTTGTTCTTGCTGCGCACAAGGCTTGAAACGTAGCTGTCTTGTACATTGTAATACCTTGTAGCAAATATATATTGCAGCTAGTAACTCGCTTACTCTTGTGGACCGTCACGAAACATTCAGCTTCGACCATTCGTGCGCCTTCGGTGTAGTCCGTCATTTATTGTGCGTATACAGTGCGCATATATTCTAGTGTGCTGCCATTCACTTATTCTTGATACGGCGGCGATAGAGTGGGCTTAAGATGTGTATAGACAGCGTGCGCGAAACTTCCTATGACAGGAAGCGTCGCTACTTTGTATTGTTAAACAATGCCTTTGTCATTGTTTAACGAGTGGTACTCACTCTTGCTGACGTTCTGGGGATGAAGCCCTTTCTTTGAAGGTTAGCGATACAAGACTGGCGGATGAGCAAATTTCTGTATCCTCGAGGAAAGCCGTACATCACGAAGTGCCGGTAACACATTCGGACAGTTGCAGCAGCGGTCCGCGAACTTGGCCACACAGATTCATAGTAACTGGCATTAACATGCCAGTTACTATTTTTGCAGCCAACTATTGCACACGTCTTCAATCCACATGATTCAATCTAGCATGAATGGAGCACAGTGTGTTAGCGAAAACTCAGTTGCATTTACGACAGCTGATCGCACACAAGCAAGGTAGAAGCAGTAATGGTTTCGTATTCGTGCGCGGTCGCTGAGGAGAGGTATGGCGCGCCGCCTAGAGCGCCATCTCGTTTCTCTAAAACAAACTGCTCCGCGAAAAGGGTCAATATGTATACCCCCACTGATACCTCTACGCATGCGCACAAAATGAGAGGCGCTATCATGCGGCTCTGGCGCGGCGTCAGACTTGGCTACTGCGCAAAGTAGGCGCACAACTGGGCACGCGCCGGCGCCAGTGCGTCTGCCGCGGCTATGACGTCACTCCTCTGGAATACGCAGACCGGCGAGGCGCGTGCGGCGGCGGCGGCTCCGGCGCGCCAGCTGTGCCCCGTGTGACGCCACTACTCCTCGCACATGCGCAGTACGGCTCTCCAGGAGCCACGCGAAACTGCTCAACCTCAACAGAAAGGGGAGGCGAGAAAGTGGGTGGGCGCTGCAGCACGTAAAATGCTACGACCCTTTCCCTCTGTCTTCTTAACAGCTCCGGAACTTTCTCGAGCCTCCCGTCGGCGCGCGCCCCTTTGCCAAGGGCGCGGGGAAGAAGAGGGCCGGGGCCGTGTGCTGGGACATGTTCGCTGGCACGCTTGCCTAGGAGTTTGTTCGAGCAATGCCTCCTTTACAAGATGCCTGCCGCGTGGTCCGGTAAACCCGGTTCCGTGCCCTCTCCCTTTTCTCTTCTCCGCGAAAAGGCAACGAGCGCCGCTTGTGGCGCACGTCTGCAACTTAGATCACGTGCTGCGGCCTCTGAGATTACTGTAGCATCTGTTACCGTCTCGGAGTCGGCAGGCGCTATAGAAGGGCCGGCGGAAGTCGTTGACCACCACTGCCGCCGCCGCCGCCGGAAGTTGAAATGGCAACGAGCGCCACCTCACGGAATTTATGCTGAACTAAGGGAACCGCCGCCCCAATGGGAAAGCGAGCAACGCGACGGGCATCTAGTAAAGGAGGCATTGGTTCGGGAAGCAGCTTTTTCTCTTCTCCCGACGCTCGCATCGTAAACGCTCGGCGCTGTCCATAGCGGCCTTACAGGCGGCGTGTCACCGCCGTGGACGGGGACCGATTCGGCGTTCTGTTCGGTGTCACCACGCGGCAACACCGCCTTGCTGCACGCTTAATTCCCACGCTTGCGCCCTGGCCCTGACGCTTTGAAGCGCGGGCAATCGTCGTATTCGCGGTACTTTCTTTCGTGTTGGACACTCCCATCACAAGCAAGCTATCAACAGTGTCCTTTCGCGTACATATGTCCTTCTTCCGGCGCTATTACACAAAATTTTCCGACACGCGTAAGAGCCAAAGTACGAAAAGTCGTTGCTAATTAAGGGGTGCCTTCAGAAAAACAAGGGGGGGGGGGGGGTTACACCCCCCCCCCTAGGGTGTGTGTAGGGAAATCACTGCCAAGAACGACGGCGTGAACAGAAAAGGGAATGGGTGCGGCAGCGGTGGAAGGAGACCACCGACGATGAGCGGGCCATGGACGCCAAGCGTAAGCGTGCTGCCCGCCAGGACCACGAGGCGATAATAAATGCAAATCGTCCATGTGGCCCCAATCCTGCAAACTTGGAACCTTTCACCGGAGCAACGGCCTATCATCATATAAGCAACATCGTTGCTCATCTACCTTCACAGAGATTTTTTTTATTTTTTTATATTTTTTTATTTTTTATTAAATTTTTTATATTATACATTTTTTTTATATTTCTTGAAAACAAATTACGGCTTCGTTTTACCTTTTATAATAACGCTTCGGATGCTGAGTGGTGTACAGAGCTGGATAATTCAAGAGTTTACCCACACAATTTAAAGCGCGCATTTTCCTAAATTCGTACCGCGAATTTAGGAAATTCGCACCGCCCATGATGCTAGCTGCACCTCAAAAAAAGTTGTCGCAGTTTCACCTGAAAGGCGAAGCATCAATTGCGATATCAAATTTGTAGAGAGCTATACGGAGTAATTATAGTAGCTTTATCAGCTGTATAAACTTGGACATGCACCATCACCGGCAACACGCAGAACTGTTGTCGACGCCGTCGGTGTTTTGCCCGCGTTCGCACAAAATGCGTGCGGCGTTGGTGACTGTTGCCGGAGCCTCTGATATAAATATGCACTTGGTGCTGCAGCTTAACGTCGCCTCCCTTCCATCCCCCCCCCCCCCCCCCCCGCGGCCTTTCGCGCGTCGGAAGAAGGCGCGTTTGCTCTACATATATGGTGATTGTAAAGGAGGAAAGAGACGCCTACTTCTGCAGCCCTTAAGGGAGCACGGCGCAGAACGCGCGCTTGTTCTCCGCCGTGGGTTCACCCCCGTGAAAGTGCGCGTCTCTCGCGCCATTTCACTCGCACATACAGCGTTCGCCGGCGCGCGGCGACGATTTGATCTCCATTGACGTCATACGGAACCTCACGGCGACGACGACGGCGACGCCGACGGCAGAAATCTGCTTTGGAGTGTCCATATAATTGCTATCGCAATAAAATCAAATGAAAAGTTCTGCAGGTATCACGCTAAGCGCTAGGACGACTGGAAAGCTGACTCAAGGCATAGAGCAACTTCTGGCTGACATCCCCAGACTTGTACAGTACGCACTTAAACAAAGAAAATACATTTGTGTGTGAAAGGCGACAAGCGCATTCACGATTATCATTCAGAATATATCAGATCACAAGCTCAAACCCACGTGCAACGCGTCGTGCATACCTTTAAGGTTTGAATGTGTACAAAGCACCAATAAATTAAAATACCCTTCACTCAGATTCATACGCAACTGAAGTGCAGAATGCCACTGGCTACTGCCTATAAAATCTGTGTGAAGGCAAAACAAATGTAAGTGATCCGTAACGCCTTGTCATAATCTATAACCAAAAATGCGAGCGTCCTGCTACACACATGCATAGTCATTTGCATGAAAACAGTATGGTTAACATTTAATAAATTCATTATTAGAAAAGAATGGATATGAAGAAACGTAACGTCCAGTCTACTAATACAGTGCTTAATAAAGACTAACGAGCACGAAGTTACAATGCGTTAAGTGCAATGCACTTGTGATGTGGGTTCAAAGTGCTGCCCAGTTTACACCTGAACTCGCGCGCAAAGTCCGCAATGTGTTGCAGAGGAGTGTCGCACACTGGACGGAACAAGTTAAGCTTGCTCTCGCACTTCATGAAGCACCACGCTATAAGCAGCAACTGTACTGCCGAGTAATTCTCGAAATTCACAAGCCTCAGAGTTTCATGCGAACTGTTCTGCATCGCTGTCAGTAAAACATTGATCGACAAAATCTCGTTTAACACGCTAGCTATATTTTCTGGCTGTGAGGCCTTGCTGAGACACGTCATGGCCTCAAATATTGCAGTACTGCCGGAGTACCGCTCTAAGGCCAGCTCCCCAATTGCCTCCGCCGTGTGTGCTCCGAGACCAGCGTACTTTACCGCCCGTGGCAGCTGGTCGTCGTATACCGGAAGTGTAAATACAAGTGGCAGGAGTACAAAGTCTCGGCTATAACTGGTCGTCACGTGCATGTCCATGCTGTCAATGACCGTCCTGCCAAGCAGACTCCTCTGTGAATGCTCGTGCACCATCAGCCAGTTTCGCACAAACGAGTCCGTCATGTCGGGAATCGCTTCACCCCACGTTGCAGCCACGTGTTCCTGCAAAGTTACAGTGGACATCACCGTATCAAGCGAGCTCCAATTGGCGACCACCACCTTCGTCGCGTCGTAAAATCCCCACGCCTCGATCCGTCGCTGATACGTGTGGCGTACAGAAAGCAAGAGTGCCTCGACGTCGACTCGAGAGTTCTTGCTCAGTGCTATCCCGGTGAACTCGATGAAGAAGGCGTTACCTAGAATTATGTAGACGCGACCTAGACAGAAGACGCCGTGCCTGAGGATAGCTTTCTCTCTGCTTCCGTAATAATCCACAATGAGGTCAGTGTTGGTGAATAGGGCGGCTACCTGGACGGTGCACCAGGACACGTAAGCATGCACCGCCTGTTCTCCGTACAGGCGAAGAAGGTCGAAAAAGCTTTGCACAAATGCACTACCGCGCGCAATCACGGCAGAATGGCTATCTACAGTAAAATTGTGAGCGCCAAACGCTTCCGCCGTGCGAGCTTGGGTCATGTTTACTTCTACGTCGTTGAGCCATGAGCGCGCGATAGGCAACACGGCAGTTCCCACTCTCTCGGCGTTGGAAAGCACGCCGGTCATGACCTCCGACGCTCGAATTGTTTCACTGAAACTTATTTCTTCTCCGTTTCGGCGCGAGAACTTATCGCGCAGATATTCGAAGTGGCGCTGCTTTTGGGAATAGCTGCCCAGACGCTCGTACTTCGAGGTGACTATCCAGAACCCTTTCCCGACACTCAGCAGTATATCTCTCCCTCCTCTGCCGGCGCTCACATAAAGCACAGAATCCCAGCCGAGAACTAAAGAAGTATTCAGCAAGAGGCTCAAGATATCGGGTTGTTCGTCACGTTTAGGCCACGTCACGCCTGCTCTGAACAGTATGTACTTGACGTCGGCAAGCTCGTCACGGTCACCGTGGAGAATGGCGTCACAGCTCTTGTAAAAGGCGGTGGCACGTTGTACTACACTCTGGCCTCTCTTGGGCACGTTCACATCTCGCACAGTTTGCGAGAGTCTTCTGAGCATCACCACATAGATGGATTCGCGAACGGAGTACGTGGAGTTGTCCCAGCCGTCGCACACGTAGCGGGTGAAGCTGCGGCACGGGTCTATAGAGCGGTTCATGGAGGTCTGGAGAATAATCGAGTACCTGGAGCAGGTGGTGCTGTTACAGACTCGAGCGCGCAGCCAATCTCCGTTTGTAGCGAATGCCAGGATGGTGACGCCCACAAGCGCCGCTGCTACAGCAACGATGTTTATCACGGTGGTTCGCGGAACCTTTTTCCGGTAAGCCTCGCCTGAGCGTCCTAGGCTTTGGAGTCGAGTGGGCAAGGACATCAGTTGACCTTCTAGCATAGCATTGCGTCAGCTTAACTTTACAAGGCGACACTTTATCAAGCAAGTAAACATGAACTGCTTTACTTCTTCTTTTGCGTCTTCTTTTCATTCAATGAAGCAGTGTGATGATGCCCTCAGGAACAATGGTGTGTGCCCCCTACAGGGTAGTTGTTGTTATTGCCATCGAGCAATGGTGTGCCTCATACTTATTATGGATAGTTGGACAAAAATTTATAAATTATTGAATAATCGGATAAGTAATAGCCAAAACTTCTTTTATGGAACAATTCTTTTTCGACTTTCTATGTCTTGCGCACGGAACAAATTTGTTTTTTTGGGCTGGTCTATTAAGGGTGAGTCCTTTGAATAGCTGGCCATCGAAAAGCTTATTTCTATTCCAACATATAAGATAAACAAAAATTACCTCGCAGGGAACCTTACTGTCCTAAGTCACAAAATTGTTCAAGATAGTATGAGCGAAAAATGCTGACCAATCAGCGTATTACCAGGGTCCTTGAATACTTTTCTGGTATTGCTCATCACTCCCATGCATTATGGGTTCAGCCATCATAAAGGCGGCGCTCGTGGTCACAACAGCAAGAGCTTTACTGCCATAGCAATTATACGGCTGCTCGAGGCGCAAAAATACCGCTAACGCCGCCGCCGCCATCACCGTTGGCGCATGCGTGGCTAACGGGCACAAGGTTAGAGGGCCTCCATAGACTCAGTCTCATAGACTCAATCTCCTCAGTGACGAAGCCTGGGCTGCGTTCTACCTTCCACTGATGAGCGTTGTGAGCACGCCCATTATAAGCAACCTAGCGTTCCTGCTGAGCTGTTGCGTCACTGGTATGAATAAAACGGGCAGTTAACGTGAAGCTATAGCGTTATCTAATATTTCCCTGGGCGCTGACTAACGCCGATACTTTGACATCGGTCTCATCTCGTTCAAAATTGAGGTGCAATGCTGGCAAAGCCACTGGCGGCGCTCTTCACGCCAGCGTTGTAAGACGCCTGGTTGCACCCGCAAATAGTTAGAAATCCGTCTGAGGAGCTCAAGTGCAACGCTAAACCTTGCTAAGGCTACCAATGCTTCGCTCCTAAAGCCGAAGCGACACATTTTAGAGCGCAGCTCTTAGGCGCACGTTCCTGCGTCGTCTATCGAAGTCCTCGACGTAATCGAGCTATCTAGCATAGCGAAGGATGAAAGAGCGAATGTGGAGCGCAGCGGGGATGAAAGACGGTGATAGCGAAGAGAGTGTGAGAAGAAAAGCGGGAGAAGGGGTGCAGCGCAACCGTGAGGCACACAGCTGAGGAGGAGGGTGTGGCGAAAGCGTGAAAAGAAAAGTGCAGTGCAGCGCAAGACGGGCTCTGCGGCGACGATCCCTACGAGGTAGCGCAAGAGTAACGCGCATCGTCTGTTCACCGATGACGCAGTTGATAAGGTATGCGGCAAGCGCGCCTATCGATAACATATATGGAAACAAAGCGCTGCATTATCGGAGGTTTGTCTGCGGAGGCTGCTGTGAATCGCGCTCACGCATCACCCACGCGCTAACTCTCGCCATCTCCCGATTAGCGAGGTAGTCGCACCACACTTCGCTCCGTTTACAACGTGCCGCACGAGACAGATTGTCCGCGCCAACCAATATATCGCAACATGAACACATATAGAGCTGTGCTCAAATTTCGCGTGCTTACTGACTCAAAACGGCTGAAGTAGGCAAAGAATGCTATGCGTACTTAAAAAATTCCCCGAGGATTATACTATACTCTCTAACGCGAAATTTGAGCGCAGCTCTATATGTGTTCATGTTGCGAGATGTGTTGCGATATGTTCATGTGCGATATATGTGTTTCGATATGTGTTCATGTTGCGTCCGTCCGTCCGTCCGTGGCCTAGTGGTAGCGATGGCCTAGCGGTAGAGCATCCGCCTCGTATGCGGGAGGTACCGAGTTCAAATCCCGGTGCCGCCTGGGAACCCACCGGTTTTTCTAATGGGTAGAGATGTGTCCCCTGGCCTGGTGCTCGGCTGTCGTGGGGGTCCACATCTCGAAAGAGGGCCCAATAGAGATTTCAGCTGTTGTCTCTGGGTGCCTCTTGTCCAACCACAGACGGCCTTGTAGACGAGCATCCGCCGCGGCTGTGGGAGGCAAGTGCTGCCGCCGGGTACCTACCGGTAAAATAGGTACAAGCGCGCTCCCGGCCTGGTTCTCGGCCATTATGGGACCTGAACGCTTGGAAAGGGGTGTTTGACCTCAACCCGAAGGTGCCCCCACCTCAATAGGTGCTTGGGGCGCCACATGGGAAATGACCGCCATGGGAGCGGCCCAGACACCACTTGATTTCCGTGCTCACGTTGGTTTCGACGGGAATTCAGGGCGCAGGCTCCTTTCCCAAGCGTATCACCCCTAGGAAGCCGAACGCCAGGCCGGGGTACGCTTGTACCCTTTTGAACCAGTGGGTGCCCGGCGGCGGTGAGAATCGAACCCACAGCCTCCCGCAGCCGAGGCGGGCGTTCTACCACTAGGCCACGGACGGTCTGTCTGTCGACGTTTCTTTTGGCCAAGGCTTGCTCGCTCCGTTCGAAGATACGTAGCTGCGTGTGAGAAATACCAGCGACGCAAGACATCATCGATGTTCCCTGCTGGGTACCTTCAACCACTCGACATTCCCGCGGAGCCATTTTTTCGGGTTAGTTAGGACTTGGCCCTTTTCCTCTATCTACCTCTGGGAACAGGTGGATCGCTGTGGCCTCAGATTACGCCACACGCTACGTCATCACCCGAGCTCTTCCTACAAGCTGCGCCATAGATGTCACCGATTTTCCTCTACACGACGTGATTTTATTACATGGAGCTCCACGACAACTTCTCACAGACCGTGGCCGGATATTCCTATCAAAAGTTATTGCAGACATCCTTCAGTCCTGTGTAACGAGGCACAAGCTATCCATATCATACCATCCGCAAACAAATGGCCTCACCGGAGCGTCTCAGTCGCACTCTCACAGACATGCTTGCGAAATATGTCTCTTCAGGCCACACTGACTGGGACTTCGCTCTACCGTTTGTCACGTTTGCTTATAATTTCTCGCGCCACGCATAGCCAGTTATTCCCCATTTTTCCTTCTCTTAGGCCGAGAATCAGCACTGCCCCATGACACAACCCTCCCTGTCCACGCCGCACCGACCAGTGAATATGCACTTGACGCCATCGCCCGCGCTGCCCACGCAAGGGAAATTGCCCGTGACCGCCTTCTGAACTCCCGAGAGAGTCAAGGGCGTTTGCACGACCGGCGACACCGAGACGTGCACTTCCCGCCTGGTTCTTTGGTGCTTCTATGGTCTCCGTCACATCAGGTCGGCCTGTCTTCTGAACAACTGCTGTCTCGCTATGCAGGCCCATGCCGAGTGCTTCGTGTCGTGACTCCCGTCACCTACGAGATCGCCCCTGACGCCCCATCTGCTTCCCAGTCCAGTGATAACGTGCACGTTAAACTGTCTGTTGCTCGCTACATTGCTCGAGTTCTATTCGCATTACCGTCGACAATCATCGAGAATTGAGTCGTAACTTACAACGCTTGTTCATTTTACTGCGCACTTTTTTTTTATTTCATAACTCGCTTGTAATATTACTACGCAATGCTTACTGATTGCGCGCAGCGAAATCACTTCTGATTTTTTCAATAATACAGGCCTTATTGAGACTTATTAGCATTCTGAGTGCGGGTGCGTAATTGTTAGTGTACCAGGATTTTTTTTCTTTATTTTTATTTTTTTCTAGACTATACCAATTTTTAAAATCACCTGTGGCTGGTAACACAATTCTAGTCCTTGAGCTGGTTTATTTCAGGAGGCGGGCATTGCTTGCGCAAGAACTCCTAATGCATAATTAGGTATTAAACGACATTGCTAATTAACATTTTACGCATTACTTTGTGATATATATTGCAATTTACGAAGTGTAGCCGGTGAGTTGGCAAGATGTATTCTTTTGGAACAAGTTCTCACGATGACACCAGTTTCGAGGTATTTTCCGAAAGAGTGCGACGAAATACATTGACCATCAAGTTAATTTTGCGCTTCAATGCATGATAGGACGTTTTGTTTAAAATGTACATGAAACAACAACAGTGCATTTCGACCTTAATTTTGACGGTGCATTTAGCAAAACTAGTGCCATCCTCTGCAGGCGTTCATCCAGGATTTTGATTTTAGCGGGGTACTACGGAGTTATGAGCGTCCGCAACAATTGTGTGATTCAAGACGTCCTACACATGGGATTGAGTGATTGATTTTTGTCCCCCGGGAAGAAAAGGAATGAAAAAAGAAATGTGGGGGTGAGCCCGCACCACCATCAGGTATAACGGGCAAAAAGAGCCAATGTAAACATAAAAGAGAAGGGGGTTATTGTCGCCAATACCCCAAGGAAAATTTAGTGGGACAAGCCAATAGAAAAAAAAATAGTTCGGAGCCGAAGCCTACGGCTGGAAACGAATTAGAAAAGAATCGAAGAGCAGGAAAATCGAAAGGGCAGTGCGTATCTCTCTTCTGCCCTTTTCAGAAGGGCAGAAGAGAGATTAGAATTCTTGCATTCGGCAGTGACCCGCATTCAACGCGATCTGCGCGTTTATTAGAACATGATCGGGTTGACGAGTGGCAAGTTCTAGCAGAAGAGGCAGGTTGGAGAGCGCTCTCTCTGTGTCGAGGTCCGCCACCGGACAACAGGGTCGACCGAGGTTGCCGAACATGGTAATCGCAGGCACGACCTCTAAACGTGCATGGTGCAGGCGACCATGCAGTGCAACCTGGTAGAGAGAGCACTGCGTGTGGAAGAGTTGCCAAAGAGTTGCCAAAGAGTTGCCAAAGAGTTGCCAAAGAGTTGCCAAAGGTCTGCCAGGGAAGGCGGGTGAGGACGACGAGGAGGGAGATAAAAGGGCAGGAGGGCTGAGAGAATGGGGAGAGAGGGAGGGTAGATAATGAAGAAGATGCATGCAGTTAATGCCATGCGGTATGGGGCGGGCCCCGCCTTAGTTGGCATAAGCAGTGCGAATGACGGGTAACAGTAGTGCAAAAGTAATGTAAAAGAAATGATAGGAGAGGGGTAAGGAATGGAGAGCCAAGAAGAAGACAAAGCAATGCACGCGACGAAGCGCGTGCATCGCACGCGCGTGTAATGCTTTGTCTTGCAATGCACGCAAGCACGAAGACGCGCCGACCTCCAATATCGTCTCTCAGTGGCTTATCATCCTAGCTGACAGCACGCATACTCTCCAGGCCTGCTAACATATGCAAATGTCTCTGCAAAGCATAAGCGAAGGTCGAGGTCGCCGAATCCCCTTTTCCTTGTGTCGTGCAAGCTCGAGCAGGTCTTTCTACGAAGAGGTGCCCGCTATTGCCGCTGAAGTGGCCGTCATATCGATTCATGCTCGCTGGCTTCGTTCTTTGAAGACTTTCTTGCTAGGTTACCTGATGAAACACCCGCCGTTTTATCCTAGCGGTTATGTTGTTGCGCTGCTTAGCACGAGCTAGTAGGATCAAATCCAGGCCACGTGTTACGATGGGGGCGAAATGCAAAAACGCATGTGTCTCGTGCATTGGGGGCACGTTAAAGATCCCCTGGTGGTCCAAAATAATTCTGAGTCCCCCACTACGGTGTTCCTCATAATAAAGTTGTGGTTTTGGCACAATAAACCCCGGAATTCCATTCAATTCAAAATGATGAAGCATTTCTAAATCGGCAACAGGTCCGAAGAGGTGTGTGTGTGTGTGTGTGTGTGTGTGTGTGTGTGTGTGTGTGTGTGTGTGTGTGTGTGTGTGTGTGTGTGTGTGTGTGTGTGTGTGTGTGTGTGTGTGTGTGTGTGTGTGTGTGTGTGTGTGTGTGTGTGTGTGTGTGTGTGTGTGTGTGTGTGTGTGTGTGTGTTTCTGCATTGACAAGATAGGAAACCAATATGCCAACATTTTCTTTTCTTTTACGTAGGACACTTAATGATTTTTCTCACAGGTGAACCTTCGTTTCAACAGTATCCGCAGACCTCCAATCAGGCTAAGAGTTGTGGGAATCACATTGTCCAAAAAGGTACGAACCATCGCCACTGCAAAACTGCCTATTCTCTTCTCGATGTACTATTGACCATGTTAAACTACGCAGCAAACTTTTTGTTCAGAAGGAGCCGTATCTTGTCCCGGAAACCGAGGATGACCAAATTCTGGACTTCGAGGCGCTAAATAAATGTAATGAACGTTATAAAAATACACTTTAATTCAAAAACTCTGACCTTCTGTTTTTGACGACAGGGTGAGTGTATGGCAGGGCAAATGCTGAGAGTGTACATTACTACATGAGCTAAAGAGGAACTACCGTGTCTAAGAAAGGCCTATGTCACATGTTTCACATGTCTAATCATCCCATATTATCAAACAAAAACCCTGTTTCACAACCGGCATGTTATCAAGTGAACTTATATGGTGATACGAGAAAATTCTACCTAAGGATTACGGGGCCTTCAGGTTTACTTACTAAGAAAGCAATGCGCAGCCTCTATCCGAAGCCAACATCTCGACCAGAGGACTTGCCTTCAAGGCAGCAGCGGTGAGTGGCACGGTTTTCATGGACTCCCATTCAGAGGCGCAGGACATAACGAGAGTTCGGAGGGAGGGAGGGATGCCCTGGGAGAGGGCGATATCCGCCAGGCATCTCCTTACTGGTCAGGTTGCCAAAAAAGAGTTCCTGCTAAGCAAATGCAAGTACTTTCTGCTCATATTAAGTAAAACGAGGAACGAGCCTTATAGCAGTGACATTAGCGAAGCCCACATGAAAAATTCTGGGACGCACGTGGCACACAGAATTCTAGCACACACAAAAGAGCAAAAGAAAAAAAAACGAAAGAAAAGGGGGTGGGGGTTGGAAGGTTATGAACCGGCTAACAAAAAAGGGTAATGGAAAGAACGCAGTACCTGCAGTAAATATCACTGTCGAGTTGCAAGCTGGTGCGAGGGAAGGATCATATGTAGTAGAGATGAACGTCAAGCGATGCCGCTTAATATTTCATTATTTTTATTTCATTTTTATTCAACACGACATGTTCTACGTTTATTCTCCACTTCTGCATGCGTGCTCTGACCCTGTAGGTACGAGGGCTCCCACAGCTGTGCTAGTTCGTTTACGTTCAACCTGGCAAATAGCACAAACGACAGGACAAGTGATAGAAACAGGTGCTCGTATCATTTGTCCCGCCGTCAGAACTGCTCGCCATGTCGAACCCTGCAGTTCTTTGCCTGTAATCTAGTATTCCAGATAAGCCGAAGGTACATAATACTCGCTTGAGGAACACTTTCTCTGATAACGTCTGCTACAAGAATATGCACCAGAATGTCACCCTCTAATCTGCGTAGCCTTTTTCCACCCTCCTCCTAAACCCAGACCTATCTCCACTCCATCGGTCAGTTTCCCTCGAGGATCAGCCTGTGTAAACAGCGCCACTGATCGCTGTTATGTTGACGAAGACAGATTCTCTCGTCGAAAATTTTGTACTATTCAGTTGCTGGCATTTGTCTTGTTCTCCTTTTGATTTAATTCAGGTCTCCATCCTTCAAACAGTCTTTGTCCTAACTCATTATCTACAATCACAGTAGATTCATAATTAAATCTCAATATGCGGTCACTTAGAGTAACTGAATCTCATTACAAAATAAACGCCAACAAATTTAGCATTTTCTAACCTGAATGTGTGCATGACGGTGGGCAGGCTTTAAAGTATTTATTCGTAATCGCTGTTAGTGCTAATGTTCGCTTATCTTTCTTTTCTTCTTTCTGGGGTTTTACAAGCCAAAACCAGTTCTGATTATGAGGCACGCCATAGTGGAAGGCTCCGGATTAATTTCGACCACCTGGGGTTCTTCAACGTGCACTACAACGCAGGCACACGGACGTTTTTGCATTTCGCCTCCATCGAAATGCGGCCTCCGCGGCCGGGATTCGATCCGGTGATCTCGGGCTCAGCAGTGCAACGCCTTAGCTGACTGAGCTACCGCGGCGGGTTTCGCTTATCTTTCAGACTGGACATGGTTTTCATTGAAAAGAACATCACCCATACCTGGGTTGGCGGTGCACCTTTCTCAAATTATTTCTCTTTGCGCGGTAGAACTGCAATCTGAAAAACCAATGGTCCGTGCTATCAGTCGAGACGCCTACTTTTTATGGTGCGGTGACGAACTGCATATAAAGGATGACGCATTATTTCATTTTGTGCTCCTTTCTAGCTTTTCATACATACATACATACATACATACATACATACATACATACATACATACATACATACATACATACATACATACATACATACATACATACATACATACATTACATACATACATACATACATACATACATACATACATACATACATACATACATACATAACATACATACATACATACATACATACATACATACATACATACATACATACATACATACATACATACATACATACATACATACATACATACATACATACATACATACATATGTGTGAGCGTGTGTACATGTGTACCGGCAACCACAAGAGTTTTCAGAGCACGGAATTCACAAAAAAAGCTAAATTTATTCGCTACATCACCATTCAGCCTCAAGTTTATATAAGCTATCGTGCGCCGACGTATTCCATTCAAGAGCGGATGCCATTGGTTACTACAATGTTTTGTTTTAGTCCTTTTCCTCAGATCCCATGTTCCGAAACCTTTCGCAGTTGGGGTCGTACGTAGTACATATAGCTACTTATTTTTACGCGATGCCGAGGTATAAATTGCATATACGAACCTAGTTATCTGGATCGGTTTCAGGAACAGCCTGATCACAGAATTGACTGTTGCCGCAAGGAGACTTGCTGTGTATGCCTGCCATTGCCAATAATTATTCATTATTTATTTTATTTATTCATACATGCATACAGCGGCCCCACTGGCCCTGTTGTAGGAGTGGGGAAAATATCACATATTGTGGGCATTTCTAAGGCACTTCTTCATATTCTGCACAATATTATATGCCGACAAAAAACTCGTCAATGACAATGAACGAGCATCTCCGGGCAAAGCATTCCAATATTCCGTAGTTCAAGGGAAAAAAGTGTGTTTTCACATGTTAGTTCTAAGTAGGAACGTCAAGGTTGTAAGAGCTACGGATACGTGAATGTTCAGCGAACTTTATGCATCTATCTAAGGGGGTACCGTATCGTACAAGAAACCGTTGCCCTATATTTTAGACAAATGTTCCGTTTCATTTCCATTTGCAGGTCTCACGTATTTCCCAGCTGATTTTTTTTTTTTTTTGCTCTTTACAGTCTCGGTTGCGCACACGACGGAGAGCCTGCACAAAACCTACCAGGTCACATAAGTTCACAGAACTGTCCTGCGAGCGACGGCTACATCATGAGTTACGAAAGGAAAGATGAAAAAAAAAAAGTACCTATTTTCTGAATGTTGCCAGGACAACATCATAAATCGGGTCAGGTAATTGCATGGTGAGACTTCACATTGTTACCTAGTAGTTTGTGCCGCTATCAAACGACGTAGTGAGGAGAAGAGGAAAATGATGTGGTGCTGACATCTATCAGTAGTATCGCTCTGCCCTGTGTTATAGAGCTATACGCATTCTCTCTGTATATATATATATATATATATATATATATATATATGTGTGTGTGTGTGTGTGTGTGTGTGTGTGTGTGTGTGTGTGTGTGTGTGTGTGTGTGTGTGTGTGTGTGTGTGTGTGTGTGTGTGTGTCGGCGTCGGATAGTACATGCAAAGCACACATTTAAAATGTACAAGACATGAAGACACGCCTGACTTAAGCTTTACCACGCATGTATCAAGCATGTAGCATGTAAAGAGGAATTAAAATAATACTCTTTCTTTCAATTAACAAAGATCAGGACATTACTCAATGACGATGGCTGGCAGATGAGGGGTTCATTCTGGGAGCGAGGACGCCGAACACTTCGTCCATTCATTTTCGGTTTTGCGGCGTCTAATGAGCCAGTATTCAATTAGCATGAGCAAAGATGAACTTCCAGTTGCTCAGAAATAATAAATTCATAGTGCGTGCATTTCGCACGAGCTCCAAGTTTCGGAATGAGAAAAATAACCATATGACTAACTGGGTGTTCTTAACATCCAAGTCTCTTGCGGCAGATAGCCTGATGCAAATATGTATCTGGCACGTTTTATTTTCAGGCATTCTCAAACGCTTCAGTGTAAACAGCCTCTATATGGCTGGTTGTGCATTACTTGTATTAATAATTTAGATAATTCATGTGTTATTGCGTGTCAGTGTATATGAGACGCAAAAAAAAAAAGGTTTCTGAATATGTTTTCGGTTGAACGACGACTTGGGCGTTAAATGACACCTATGCGCTCTGTCACCGCGTACTGATTATTCTTGTGTTGATGTGTTCTTTTTTTCAGAATTACGGCGTTAAAGTCTGCAAACTGCGGTGTCAAAATAAGACCGTCCGGTACACGCTCGGCGTTATCGACGGTACGCCTTGCGAAGAGAATACAGGCAAGAAAAAATGTATTTTATGGCCATCGTGTTACGTGTTGCAGAACTGCAGCTCAGTTATGGTAGTGTATGAGATAATGAGACAATCGTATTGCACGGACAGACGGATTAACCGTGGTGCTCTTGGAAATCTAGCAGAATTAACATGAAGTAGACATGTGTCGGTCACGATAATCAGAAAGCGTACCTTACAAACTTCTCAATCCTCGTTCTTCTCGCGGCGCAATACTCGAAGGTAAAGTGTTACGCGCTCTTTATACCCCCTTTAATGTCACTATAGAGCAGACTATTTTACTCTCACACACGCACTTAATCTCGACTCCCAGCGCCATCTGTCGGCACGGCCCGTGCAGGTACTGTGGGTTTGTGACGGGTTTGTGACATAACGACGAAGCCATGACGACTGAACAGTGACGGCAAGAATGCAAATTGGCATGCGAGAGTAAACAAGCGTGACATTATTCTGCCAACAACAGCAGTGGTGCACTCTGGTCTCTTCCCGTTTTTAGATGCGAAGCATCTTATGCTCGGGGCAATGTCACTCCCTCCCTCCCTCCCTCCCTCCACCGTGCGGCATCCACACCCCTACTGCGCATGCGCATCCTCCTTCCCCTCCTCCCCCTCCTCTCCTCTCGGCATTCCTCCTCTCCTCTCTGACGCTCCTCTCCTCTCCGGATTGCGCAACGAATGGCAACACCTGCGGCTCCGCGCGCGATAAGCGAAGCAGCTTAGGTTAGAGGCGCGACGGTAGGCGCCCCAGAGGCACCGGCAAAAGTCACCAACGCCGCGCGCGTTCGGTGCGAACGCGGGCAAAACGCCGACGGCGTCGACAACAGTTCTGCGCGTTGCTGGTGCTGCTGCATGTCCAAGCTTATACAGCTGATAAAACTACCTTGAGTCGACCCCATGGCTGCTTCGCATACTACTCAGGGTTCCCCTACGGGAAGATGGTGTAACTTTTTCTTTTTCTTTTTTAGGGGCGAAGCTCCTTAGGGTGTGGGTCTGTCCCTCCTCTGTAGTAGTAGTCGTCGTAGTAGGTAGCCACGTCTACTTTTATGAGAAAAAAAAATTCCGAGAGTTGTGGCCGTAGCGGAATCGAACCAGGGACCCCTCGCTTTTGAACGCGTGGCGCTAACCACTACGCCACGAAGCGCACATGGATAGACGTACCCCGATGGCAATAAATACCCAACATTAACGAAAGACTGCGCGTTTCTAACGCGTTTGTGCTAGCGCGTTACGGCCCGTGCAAGAAGCTGGTGTAAGACGCTGTGGGCCTCCGCCTTACCCCCGTATTCATAAACGCTGATGGCGTCGGCAAACGCGGTGCACGTTCCGGCATGTGTAAACGGCTGCGTAAGACGCTGTGGCCTCTTCCCCTTAGAGTACTGCACGTTTCTAACGCGTTTGTGCTAGCGTCCCCTTAAGCGGGAGATGGTGCAATTATAATGAAGGGCGCTGTTATAAAATAGGAATGACGTCACATATGGCGCGTGTCATTGGTGGAAGTCAATCGTTCGATTTAGTGCGGCGAGACTGGGCGAATTACACGGAAGATTCACGGTTTACCGATGATTCCCTCCGGAGCTTCGCCCACTCATCATCATTCACCCCGTGGATATGCGGTGTTTTTTTTTAACTACTAGCACGGAAGTATGTAGAATTTCAAGGGCGTGTGTCGGCCCTTCGTGTTTTCGAGGCTGTTGTGGCACTGAACTGCATATATGGGCGGACAAATGCATCGGAGACAAACCCCGCATACCGTAATCCCCTACACAACACGCTTACGCAACCGCGCTGCCTGGCGACTTTTTCATTCGCTCCCGCGAGCGGCGCTGCTCAGCAGCGTCCGTAGCGCCGCCTATCAAAGGTTGCGAAGTCTATTACGGCCGTTCGTTCCGCCAGTAACTGCACTTCCCTGCAAAGGATGGCTGCCTGCAACAAGCGCTACAATCTTTGGTTTATGCACTGTTCCTTTAGCCATACAGAGTTCCCTACTAGAATTACTAGAGGTAATTCTGGCTGCTTTAATTGTGCAATGGTCAGTTTCTAGAATTTGGCCTGTCTGTCCAGAGAATCTCCAGGCGTAAAGACAGTGGCGGAAACGCATGCTTATCAGCTACATATTACATGCTTACAACGCTATCCGGCAAACAATAACTACAAGAAGGTGTGCGAGCTTCCTAAACATGTCCATCTGCAGCAGTAGACGCGCTCGTCGGAGTAGGATGTTACAAACTGTGAATCGCGCGACAAATCTGGAGGGCAGAACCAAATCTTCATGAAGTACGGATTGCAGAACAGAAGATGTTTCAAACAACTATGTAAAAATACTAACCTACTACTAACTACGAGTATTAACTAATAATAAGGGTTAAGTATTAGTTTAACTAAATAAGAGTATTAACTAATTAAGAGTACTAATTCTAACTACGAGTATTAACTAATAATAACGGTTAAGTATTAGCTTAACTAAATAAGAGTATTAACTAATTAAGAGTACTAATTCTATTAGTACTAAGAGTACTAACTTACAGCTGTTCAATGCAAGAGAGCTGCTCGGATCTGATAGCATGCTTACCGCATTTCCGATAGATAACTATAATTTAGGCGTTCTGTTTTATAGGATGATAAGCAATCAACTCCCAGTTGATCTACTTCTTCTTTCTGGGGTTTTACGTGCCAAAACCAGTTCTGATTATGAGGCACGCCGTAATGGAGGGCTCCGGAATAATTTTGACCACCTGGGGTTCTTTAATGTGCACTACAACGCAAGCACACGGGCGTTTTTGCATTTCGCCTCCATCGAAATGCGACCGCCACGGCCGGGATTCGATCCCGCAACCTCGTGCTCAGCAGCGCAACGCCTTCCCGGTTGATCTAAGTTCCTAATCATCTTTACTTGACTTTACGAGATTTACATCGAACAAAATAAATTCTTGCATTTCACTGCGGGACTGATTGCTATTAGTTATAAAAGATTTGTTACAAAAGGATTCAAATTTAAATACTATCCTAAAAGTAATCCTATGACTGTGTTCCGAGGCTGCGGCAAGATTTAGCCTGTTTTGTGATCTTGCGGTCCGTAAACATTTGTGGTATATATATATATATATATATATATATATATATATATATATATATTATGTATATACTATATATATATTATATATGTATATATACACAAAGTACGGTTTGTTAGCTTATATATATATATATATATAAGCTAACAAACCGTACTTTGTGTATTGTCATCGTTGCCTTGCGCTGCTATTCCTGTAAGAACAACTTAAGCAACGCAGAAACAAAATAAATGTTACTTCTCTTATTGCTGCGGGTCCTTCCTCGGTTTCAGTTACTGGCATACTAACTGCACTTGCGCTCATATAAGCTGCGCACAAGTGATATTTTTACCTCACATGTGGGTTCTTCTCTTTTTCATGTCAGCATTGCATCCTTGGGAAATGCATTGAACTCAAGAATTAGAAGCCATTGATTTGCTTTATTCAGAAGATAAGCGCTGCTTGGTTATCATAACCTATTCAGCGGAGCATGTTCAATAAAATCGGTTATTCCTTGTAAATGTAATTTCATTGTCTATATAACTCCGAAACTTAAGTATCTTACAAACAGCATAACTTAATTGCCTCAAACGGTAAGCGTTGCAGCCTGGAGCACGAATCTCTTAATAAAGGCGGACAAACTGTTCTCATCACTGTCCTCTAGATAAGCTACAGAAGAACAGAACTTCATGTCCCACTCGCCCATACCTTGCCATGGTTTCAATTAACTAGGCGCTTCAATTGTTGCTTGGTTGCTTCAATTACCTTCAATTAAATTGGCTTCCCTGTTGTGTTACAGTACGATAATACAATTTAAGTCTACCTTCCTAGGGACCTTAAGTATGCCAGCAACAATGCGCCCACCTGTAAAGTAAAAATTTTCACGTGTACGTGTGCGCAAAATTCATTGGAGTTCCGCTCCTATGACTGACATTTGATGGCATCAAGGGCCTTTCTGACACACTCATTTCATTTTTCTCATCATATTCCGAGAAGGCAGTGCTGTGATTGCGGCCATCATATGTCGACCAAACACAACACGCACCGACATTGAAACACACCAAGGCGCAAGATTAAATTATTGGTCAAACCAAAGCAGTAAGAGAAGTAGCTTGATCTGGGTCAGTTGGTCATTGTTGACACATAAGATTATTATGCAGCGCAGCAGACGAGGACGGAGACGGAGGAGCACACACACACAAGTGCGGCAAACCTTTAGGTGCGAAGCACCTTATGCGCCCGGGCGCCGGGCGCGTATTTGGCTTTCCGCGGCTGATTCCACACGCAAGAGAGAAAAAAAGGAGGGCGAGGAGGATGGCACTTCCTCTCTGTTTGGCGGCGTTCCAACGCCGCCGGCGTTGCGCCGGCGTTGGAACAAAAAACACGCTGGGCTGGTGGTGACTAGGCACAACTGTGGCAGCTGTTAAGGGATCGATGGTATTCCTAAATAAACGCATCACTGTTTTGATGATACCAATTTGATCTTACTATCAGGGAGGGAGCAGTCTACCTGACTGGATCCGTATTTTTTATTTGGGTTGCTGCTACGCTGCGCTCCGCAACACCCCAACGACCGCCGCTACGCGTCGGCGACCGGCACCGCGGCTTTCGCCGCGGCACCGGGCCACAACCGACCGCACCGCCAAACATAGAGGAAAAAAGAAAATGGTGATACCAGTAAAGAAAAGCAACTTCCTTTGCGAGGCTGTATTTCAACCCGCGTACCACCGATTCCTAATCGAGCGTCGTAACCACTATACCATACAGCCGCGCTGCGGGAGCATGCATTCATGCGAACCATATGATTGCGTTCGAGCGTAGTCGTCTTCGTCGACAAAAAAAGGTCGTGCCATCCTCCTCGCCCTCCTTTTTTTCTATCTCGCGTGTGGAATCATCCGCGGAAAGCAAAATACGCCGCCCGGGCTGTCGGCCTCTCCTGTCGTAATCGTCGTCGTCGTAGTCGTAGTAAAGGTAAGCAAGCGGCTCGTGCTGGCGCTCGGCACGCGCTCGTGCCAGTTCTCCCGCGTTCGTCGTCGTCGTCGTCGTCTTCCACAGCTGGCTGGGTTGCCGCTCATCATTCCAGCGTAGAATTTTACTTCTCTTATGTTGCCGTAATGGGGTTATGAGCCATTGCTTAAGGCAGTACGAGCCCTACCGGTACATCACTGCACGCTTCGCACCTCCCCCGGTTTCTGCTTAGTGGAGCTGCATTTCGCTCAGTGTCTTCCAGCATTGCTCAGCAAGACATGAGCAGCTTGACAACGCCGTCGAACCCTTCAGCAAGTGGCCGCAGTCGGCAACAGTGTATGATAAAAATAAAAATGACATATCTGGATATTTTCCCGTACGAAACGAAACTGAACATGAGTAACCGTACTCAATGTATTTGAAATATTTCAACTTCAGCTTGAAATTGAAATATTTGAAGCTTGAAGCGACGATCAGCTTGAGCTAGTCGTCGAGGGCCGAGCTGGACAGCAGTGCCTCCCATTGCTCCCTCGTGGTGTTCGTGCCGCCATGAAAAGAGGGACAAATATAGAACGTTGCAAAGGCAACGTTCTATATTTGTCTTTTTTTTTTCAAGTTTCTGTGGGAAATATAAAATGCGCAAAGGCGCATCAAAGCTACAAAATTGCTCATTTGAAGCATGTTCCAAAATATTTTGAAATATTTATTCTGTCGTGGAGAACAAAATACAAGTGCATGGAAGTTATTTACACTTAAGCATATCAAAACGAGCGAAAGAGTTTTTCGACGCAACTTTTTTTCTTTGCACTGAATTCGACCGTGAAGTCCGAAAATATTGCAGTAAGCAGTAGCAGGATGGGGGCGCGCAGCACCACCTGCAAATATTTCTTATGCTGGGAATTCTTCTTGAAATAAAATTGTCTGTTCCATGCAGCTTGAACATGCCTACGTAACATATAAAAAACAGACAAAATAAATATATCAAGCGGCCATGCATGCTCGATCTCTCGTGGAATCACCCCGCTTCGGCCGGGGCGTGGATGAACGCAGGCATCTACAAATGGATGCCCGTATTTTATACAGGGACCACCACGGTTTCGAAGACGCGTGTTTCGTTTTTGGAAGCTGAACGGTAATCCATCGGCGAAGAACTATAGAGAAAATAGTACAACCCTTGGAGGCGTCCCCAGAAAGGGTAATAAAACGATGCTGGTACTATTCCTTAAACAATCGAGGAAAACAAACGGTCCCAGGAACAGAAAGACAAATTTATCTACAGAAACCAAACATAGATAACCTTATATAACCTTATATAGCGAGGTTAGCATATAACCTCGAGCCAGCGTTTCGAGAAAGGGACCTGTCGCCGTCAAGTCCATAATGTAGCCGAGGCCCCTTCTCGAAACGATGGCCCAAGGCTTGGGGCTGCAAGCTAAGGCTTGCCTTGTTCACCCTTTCTTGATAATTTCTGTAGATAACGACGTCGAAGCTTTCACGCCTCGGTTAGAGCATGACCCAGATGCACCACTGTCATGATTTTTTTTACTGCGTCAGCAGTTATGAGCAAGGTATCGCAAACATTTACGACACCGCGATGTAGGTTGCCTCGATGCTCGCCTCCAAGCTCCCGTGTACTTGAAGTATAGCACACCGCATGCCTCCATTTAAGCAGAAGTTCCCGTACAAAAACCCGAAGGCGGTCGCAATGCTTCCTGTATGTTCCGTTGTTGAGATGTATATCTTGGAAGGAGTTGTTCCTGACTCATGCATCTGACGCACCCCAAAGCTACGAATTTCACCATGTCACCGACAACCTGAAGGGCCACTTACGAAAAATTTGTCAGCTTGCAGGGGCACAACGAGACAGTAGTTACTGACAAGTGCACAGTGTCGTTCAAGCGAATACCAGTAATCCTGAACATTGCTTATGTGAGCATTCGCTCGGTTGTATAACTGGGGTTGTTAGGTAACTTGAAAGAGTACATTGCAGTGGAGCTGCTTAGCGCAGTAATTCCTTCGGGGTGGCTGGATATGTGTCCTTCTTCTGTATTACCGCTCAAGGATGTAATATGGGCGCCAAAAGTGTACACGCCGCGAAAAATCATCGACAAGCTGGAATTCTTTGAAGCTTAGTCACACAGCAAGGAACTGAGAGAGGCAGATACGCTGAGTAGGTGCAATTGCTAGTAAGATCTTATAGACGACTTGTGCCTGCAAAGGCCTTAATTCTCCGCCTACAGCCAAACGGTACTCTAAGGACGGCATGTTTTCATGTTTCACTGCTAAAGGCGTAGTATTGTGCTAGGAGATATAGGGTGAGAGCTCGCTATGGCATATTTTCCTTCCGTTGCCTGCAGCTCTTGGCGTGGGTGTTTTCATCATTTCTGGCACTGTCTACAACCTGGCTTTTTTCGACAAGTACCGAGGAACCACCATGTCACTCATCTATATCGCCTGGAGCGCCGCCGGCATGGATGCTCTGTCCTTGCTGTATCGCCTCTGCGCCGCCTATCCTCTCAAAGTAGAGCTACTGTTGACCCGCGCCCTGCTGATGCAGGCAGTGCCCCTAGGCATGCTCCTCAGGAATCCATCGCCCGTAAAGCTTGGCCGTTTTGCCGCTCGGCGCCCAGTTGCAACAACGACCGCGTCGGCAAATACCATTAGCAAGAAACAACTTCCCCTTCAATATCAGCGTTCCCCGAGGCATGATCGCTGCAGTGACTCATCGAGAACTGGGTAAGATAGCACAACCGGAGAGTCGGTGTGTGAGATTAAAGCAGACGAGTCGCTTCGCCTCAATGACGAACGTCAAACCGGAGGTCGCTCTTATGAAAGCCTGGAAGGGACGAGCAAGTGTTCTACAGGCCCCGATCCTGGGAATGCGCCTAGCCCGTTGAAGACCATGGCAAGCTTGCCCGCCTTCTACATCCTTCTGGTCGCTACTTTGGTGGCAGACTACTCGCAGATGTCATTCGGCCCGACAATCGTAGACTACGCAGGCGACAATGGCATCAAGCCGAATGCCGCGGCGCGGCTGGTGACGTTCAGCGCCGTGTTAAAGCTTCTGGGGAACGTCATCGTTGTTCCGCTGTCGGACATCGCTCCGGCTAGTCGCTGTTTCCTCCTGGTGGTCGGCTTCGCACTCGAATCCCTGTCTTCGCTCATGATGACGGACGCCTGCTCTCTCGTGAGCATCACGGCCCTGCAGACAATCGAAGCTCTGGCGCAAGGGTACTCTGCACCAGCGCGGAGCATCCTGACTGCCGAATATCTATGTCTGGACAAATGCATGACCAATGCGGGCCTCAGTGGGCTGGTGACGATACCACTATCCTTTAGCGGCCCTTCGATTCTGGGTGAGCACAAGCAGCCGAGTCACGTGTCGCGACACGGCTGAATGGCTATAGCGCAGTGGCAGTTCGAAGAAACGCTTAAGCCACCATTGCGCTTAAGAGCTTCCAACTTTCTCCCCCGCACTTAAGGGGTTATCCCACAGGGACCTTATCCAGGAGATCAGGGGAGTAATACGTAGTTCTCGGCAAACCTCCTCTACCTCGCAATATCAACTAGCGCGCAGCTGCGGAGGAAATGCAACTGCGAGGGCTTGGTTACTAACCACATCCCTGTCGGATGACCAAAGAATAAATTTCGAACGAACAGTAAAACCAATAAAGACAACGGTCACATGTCCGCCGCAGCAGCAGCCGTAGCATTCGATCGCGCAACGCTAACACTGCCACTGACACCTTCCACATAGAGTAACATAGTAAACGCTATATTACTTTGTGCCTTCCACTTGTATACAAATTCTGAGAGCACAACTTATCCACAAAACCATTATTACGATACAACAACACTTTGCTGAGATGTGCTTCAATGCATAAAACGACGCTTTGTTAAGAAAGTAACTGGAACGCCAATGCATTTCTCCGCAAAGTTCGGGAATTATTATCTCGAAACTGGTGCCATCCTGAGCATAAGTACCAAGTGGAACCGCCTTGCGGAATGCACGGATAAAATTTTTCACTTGCAATGTGGGCCATAAGGTAATTATTTAAAAACGTAATTAGTGTATTTTTGTTCATTAGTCGATTAGCCATTTCAATTTTTTGCGCAAGTAACGCCTCCCCTTCGAGTAGACCAGCTCATGAACTAGAATTGTGCTATCTGCCACAGGCAACCTTTAAATTTTTTTAGTGTTCCCTGAAACACCCTGTACTTGACAATATCACAGGCTGCAAACTGCGCTGGGAGTAACAACCAGTATCGATCAGAGTGAAATGCAAGCAACACCGGAAATCGCTATAATTCTTACACTAGCTGTCTACCGAGCCATTCCAGCCAGATGTTTAGTACACCGATGGTTGTTATTGCTGCCGAAAAAAGGCAATAAGAAACTTTATAACGAATCGAATGCTTATAGTTCGAATTGCAGTAGTAATTTCAAAACTTATTGAATTGACATGGAATTGCTTCAATTTAGAATCGAAGTATTTGATTACCGGAGCAACGGACACTGACGGCGAAGTCAAGTGACGGGGTAAAGTCCAGCTAGATAGCCGTAGCCAAATCCTTGCGCAACTTTCCTATACAAACAAAAATTAGGGGGATAAAAAGAGAAAGTTCGTGATGAGCACGTCGCACTCTGAAAAGTTTGCGTCAGAAATTAAGCTGAACTTATCCGCTTACTGCAGTAAGGGTACCAAATGCTTTGCTAGAACTTGACGGAACAAGATGTCGCTAACCGGTGCTGCCCCCCCCCCCCCCCCCCTGTACCCGTTCACATCGTTCACCAGACAACGATGTTAGTACGCCTATAACGTCTTCAGCGTGTTAAATATGTTTGATACTATGTGAGGCTGATACAGTTATAACTGTTACAACACTGTTAAAGTGTTGGTATACAGTTACACTAAGCCATGCATAGTTAACGACCCATGATAGCAGCGCTCAAACACTTCTTTAAAGGTGTCCACATCGAGAAACTCTGGCATACGTGTTCCCTCAGATATTGTTTTGGCTATGGTGTGAGTAAGTCGGAAAAAATGCAACGTGGGTATTTTGTCTCTAAGTTTCTCTTACTATGAACTTCAGAAAGCTCAGTGGCACCCCATGAATGATACTTGCGGTGAGATGCGTTAACTAGCAGCAAGGCTTACTTCACAAAACGCAATGGAGACACACACAGACACTGACATCACTTGATTTCAAACCTAAAACCCTGCAAGATATAAGAAAATCACAGCACAAACACCAGACCTGTGGCTAGCAAATGCGAGCCATCAAAACGAAACAAAGCAATTTGTCCTAGTCAACTATCAGGATCAGAGCCACCGAACTTGCGCGTAGTTTGGCAGTTCGTATAGAGAGACGGGACACTGGGAGTAGCCGACGTCACACTCTCCAAGAGTACGACCGCGCTTGGACGCCTTGTAGTAATCGTCCAGAACTGAGAGGTTGTGATGGTCCTTGGGTATCCTGCGAACACAAAGAACGGCGTGGCTTGGCGGTTTGTTATTGGCCGACAGTAGCTGTTGTCAAACAGTCGCGAGAATGGTGGCTCCTGTCAGTGCCGTCCTCTCTCAATAAACGGCCGTATGTATCAGTTTACGTCTTTGTAAAAATTAATCGAGGGTTTAGCACTGTGTCGTATTACACTGTATCAATCTCATAAGTTAATAAATATTGGGAGAATGCCTGAAGTATTGGAAGCGATACCGCAAGACAGTATTGTCTACATGCATCTCTTTATGCGCATCGATACTCTGCTGATCATAGATGAGCATTAATTTGGTATTAAAGCAAATATTGAACGCACGAATGTGTCATTCCAGTTGCGGACGAGCTAGCATGAAGTTGACAGATTATGACAGATTAATTCTATATATGTACAACGCCCGACCTTAACTGCTTTCGCATTTAGGAAAGTATTGCACAAGCCTAATATCTGCCAACATGTGTCTTCACTGGTAGCGTTGTCCGTCTTCGATGGTATACGCGTCTCTTTGACCCATCGGTCCTGTTACAAAGCATGGCACAAGCAACAGCTGATGTCCTACATGAAACGCGCGTAAAAGCACTTAACGTGATCAAATCCTGGGTCAAGTGACTTACGTGAATAGCGCTTCTACAACGTCTCCCAGCAGGCCTGGCATCCTGGGCATGGAGGCCACTTCGCACAGTGACCTCTTGACACATGCCTCGCCGTCCAGTCCAAAACGACGTAGGAACCAGGAGAGGCCCCGATACAGCGCCCATCGGTCGTGTCCCGGTTCCAGTGAGCGCATGTTGACCATCAGTTTTCCCGGGTCTGGCACAACGACCTCAAAGGGTATTCCAACGCCGATATTGGAGCCGATCAGCGGGGTTCCCGTCGGCACCAGCGTCTTTAGCGCCGGCATGACTGTCACTGAGCCGAAGAACGGAAACATGCGCTCGCTCGAACCGGGATGCCACAGTAGAAGGAGAGAAATCCAGAGAAGCAGCATCTTCCGGGAGGCACGGTCGCCCAAGTGATGGCCCGCTTAGTGACCTTGGGGCAGCCGCCTTTTTACCGGGTCTGCAATGGCCGAATCGATTGTCTCAGTCGCCAATGACACAGAGGCTGTCGCATCTCGGGTCTGCGGTGATAAGACCATTGCTACGTGTGCTGCCGAAGAGCAACGAAATTCCAGTACCTCACTGTACCCTGATGACAAATTAACCAGCGAGGTCGTCTGCGCTTCGACCAGTAGGCTATAGCTGCATATCGTTCCAATGTTAAGAGGAAGCTTCAGCTCGGAACCAACTCCAATTTCCCTATTCAATTACATGTAAAACATATATGCTTTTATGAGACAACCGATGGACCCCCTTGAATGAAATGCCTTGTATTCGAGATAAAACGTTAAATTCTAGTGACTCTATGAAGCTGAATTTAATTTAGGGACTGGAATTTTTCCCGCAAATTCCCGGAAATTGGTAAGTATAAAAAGATTAACCCCGAAATTCAAAAATCTCTAGCTCTGGGCAATATATAGATATCGCAGTTTTATCAATTGTATGCGTTAGAGCATTTAAAGGGGCCAGATTTCATTTATGATATTACAGCTTCGTGATATTCAAGGTTTACGATGATCTTGCAAAATTCCTCCTCACAAATTAGTAGTACATTTCAGAGCGATGTAAAACACATCAATATTCCGCTTTAGATTTAGTTATGTTCAGTTTACAGAATCGTAGTATTTCTTTTCATTCCAAAGTTAGAGTTGTAAACTTGATAGTTCGGTTTTCTTGGAATTTTGCAATTTTCAATATTATTTTTTTATTGACGGCCCAAATAAACATCTACTTCATACTGTCACTAGATAACAACTGTTTTCTTATAAGTGCAACAAACCTCATCAAGCTCAGTGCACCGGTTGCTGGAAAAAAAATAATCGACAGTGGCTAAAAAAAAGCAGCATCGACTACATTCTGCAATGCTCTCGCACAGAGTAAGGTTAAGCACTATGATGCACAGCTTCAGCTACTATACATACGTATGAGGAGAACGCCGGTACCAGAAGCTACCATAGCTATATGCATCGGTGCTATCCGACACTCGAACTCTGCTCCTTGCCATAAAAACGCCGTATAGCCCGTTTTAAAAACTAAATAATTTAATTCTGTGGTTTTTAAGCTCCATAACCACGATCTCATTATGAGGCACGCAGTATTGGGGGACTCCCGATTAATTTTGTCTACCTGGGGCTTTTTAACGTGCACGTAAGTTTATGTACACGAGTGTTTTGCATTTAACCTCAATCTGAATGTCGCCGCCGCCTCGAACTCAGCAGCACAACGCCATACCGCCGTGTGTAGAGCCAGTTTTCTTGGATCTTGCACTCGACACAGATATTTACTTTACTATGCTTAGTAAACTTCCGAACAGCACTCGCCTTCGGCCCATCGTGTGTCATTGATGGCCGGTACGACACGTCATTTAAGTACAAGTTATGCTTAAGTATATGCGCACAGGGAACTTAATTTTACAACGCCAAGCTATTGGTTCAAATTATCGCGCTTTCGTCTTTATCAACTTCATATCATGCGCTAAAGTAACACTGTGCCGGGAAAAAAGATGTCATAGCTGTCCCGGTTACTTTTTCAGCTACAATTGCTCGCGACGGCCCTAGGAACTGCAATCACTGCCATGGGCAAATGTCCTCGATACTCCATAAATAGGACG
This sequence comes from Dermacentor silvarum, assembly GCF_013339745.2. Lineage (NCBI taxonomy): Eukaryota > Metazoa > Arthropoda > Arachnida > Ixodida > Ixodidae > Dermacentor > Dermacentor silvarum. The sequence continues at coordinate 166,365,391 of NC_051159.1, forward strand.
TGCGCTAATGTAGATCGATAGTGGCTGAAAAAAAGCAGCATCGAATATATTTTGCAATGCTCTTGCACACAGTAAAGGTTAAACACTTGATGCACGGATTCAGCTACTACGTACGTATGAGGAGAACGCCGGTGCCAGAAGCCTTACGCTGAACACGTTCTTCCCTCTGCTCTCGTTTTAACCGCTGCAGAGCCACCACAAGCATACCAATCGTACATATAGAGACATCGTAGGTGGGTTCGAGGCGACGTGGTGTCTTCGGGTCGGTCTAATTTCTTGAAAAGGGCCGTCCGGAGAGAAACCTGGGTGACGCGCCAATCGGTTGGCCAGTCAGCTTAGTGCAGCATCCGTGGTATACGGCATCTTTATAGACGTCTGAGAGGGCCGGGCCCCGCGGTCTGGAACGCTTGACCGAGTTGTCTCTGGGCAGGGACGAGCTTCGCGTGAGAAACGGATGGTCCAACTGTCCACCGGAGCCGACTGGCCTTTCTTCCTTCTCGCGGCTGTCCTGGCTCGCGTGAGCTCGGCGCTGAATGGGAAAAGCAAGGGACGAGCGTCTGCGGCACATTCGAAAGCGAGCGGCCGGCCGCGAACCGCGGCACGCAAGGCGCGGAACAAAGTGGACGAGCACAATGATTGAGAAACCTCAGCTGAGGAAGTTGATCTTGTGCTGCTCCTCTGCCGATTCACGTCAGTCACGCAGCCCGAATGGCTCACGCCGAGCGGCATATAGGAGGGCACCTCTGGCTGTGGCGAGTTCAAGCGCTTGCATTTCTTGGATTAAAACATACAAGCTAAAGAGAAGCGATAGAGAGCATGAAAGGTGCATCTCGAAGCACGCAGGGCTCAGTTTAGTTTGTATTCTTCATTCAGCTCTTTAAGCGCTCTCTCGCTCCATTTTATGCACACATAGGAGACTGCGCTGGCGGCGCAATGTGCCGAGAAGCGTATTACGTCATTTGTGAACGAAAGTTTGCGTCTAGCAACGTCTTTCACGCGCCGTTTTGCCTTTCGGGCAACAGCTTTCGGCGCCCTCGTTCCTTTCTTCGCTTTCTATCGCGGGCGCGGGCGTTTTGTTGCGTCTGTATGTATATGCCAACACCGTGGATGTGATGTACAGGCGGAGGCGCAGTGCTGTTGTTGACTCACAGCCAAAGCAAATCCCAGCCTCGTGGACGCGATGTGTAGGTGAAAACGCAATGCTGTCGTTGTTGTTACACCTGCTGCTGTTGTTGACCGCTCAAGGGCAATGGCACTAATCACCTTGGGTGTTGGCAAATATCGGTTAGTGCAGGAAAGGCATATTGAAAAAGGTGTAATAAACAAAGTGAGTTTGATTAGGATCACGTCAAGCGAAAACGAATTAGAGAATACTGTGCGTTAGTTAGTATCAAAAAAAAAACAAAAAAAAAAAAAAACATGCAGATTCCGAGGACAGTATGTGGCAATCAGTGAAAGCGAAACATTGTTTACTCGGGCAACTTTTCGTTATTTGTCGTTTTACCAGCACAAGTGAACGCCAGGACAGCCGCGAGAAGGAAGAAAGGCCAGTCGGCTCCGGTGGACAGTTGGACCATCCGTTTCGCACGCGAAGCTCGTCCCTGCCCAGAGACAACTCGGTCAACTTCATGTGTCTCAAGTTCTGCTGCGAAGCACATGGTCGTGGGTTCGATTATCGACCGCGGCGGCCACATTTTAATGGGGGCGAAATGCACAAGCGCTCGTGTAAGCTCTCCACCACGGCATTCCTCGTACGTTTGTGTGTAGTTTCTGAAAGTTGACCCCCACAGTTTAATTGCTTTAAAACGCAAGCTACCATGAGTGGAGAGCGGTATATGGTGAGAATTATTCACGATGCACTTTTACACGCATGCGCGAGTTTCCAAGCGTCAATTAAGTTTCAATTTTTTTTTTTTTTTCAATTTTGAGAGGTTTCAGTATTCAATATTAACTTTTTCGTGTTTCGCAGACTTTATTTCAGGCTTGGAAAAAACTGATGTAGCACGTATTGAGCAACAGGAAGCTGAATAGGAGATTTTTCAGGATGGTGTACAATTTTCGCATTGACACATGCTCTGAATATAATCTTTGGGGGGATGATTTATTAATAATAACTAATTGTGTAATTAGGCAAAATAGAAAAAAATTACAGCAGAACTCATCTCACGATGACTCTCGATAGTAACACGATTAGCATGCCAGCAATGTAGCGACACACCGTATTTCGGAAGTCAATTAAGTTTACGTAACACCTGTATTTGTCCTCTTGAAACTTCTGTTGCTTTGGCTATATGCGTGACATAATCCGGAATCCTCCCATGTTGCTACGGCACTCGCTTGCCAAGGTCGCCCTTGAGCATGGCGGCACGACGACTGAATGACGGCAACGCACTGACAACTATGCAATGATGATCGAAGTTAGAATGAAGACCATGGAACGACCGCGACGGCATCGCGATCATATGACAAAGAATGTATGACGACAGAAGATGACGATGGCATGGCAACGGTATGAGGACAATCGTAGCACGAAGAGTGCAGGACGACCATGACGTAACGACGACTGCATCGCGGAGCCTGTACGACGACAATGAACTGACGACGATGGCGTGACGACAGCATGACGAGAAGCGACTGACGAAGCTGGAATGACGACGATACAACGACCACGACGGCATCAGCACCACACGCGCATACCTAGTGGTCCGCGATAATACACAATTTGGTCCATTAAGTCGGCGTAGAAGGCGTGACGACGGCATGTGGAGTCAGAGAACAAAGCTGTAATAACGACGATAGAACGGCCATGATGACATCGCGACCCCGAGCACATACCTAGTGGCCCAAGCTGGTAGACAACCTGGCAGGCACCTTTTCGTTTGTGGTGTCGTGCACCTTTTCTGAATCGAACAAGCCTTTTTTTATCCTTGAAGAAAGACGTCCATCGCGAAGGGCCGGCCGCACAGGCATTCTTTATGTAGTAGCAGTCTGTGGACTTGGTCACACAGATTCATCCCATTCCTTAATAGTCAAGTCATTATTTTTACAGCCAACTACTGCGCACGTCTTCTCTCTAACGTTCGACACTTTGTAGCATGAATGGAGCACAGTGCGTTAGCAATCAGTCAGTTGTATTTCTGACAACTGATCGCACAGTAGTACGGTAGGTCAGAAGCGGTAATGGTTTCGTATTCGTGCGCTTTCGCTGAGGCAACGTGTGATGATGATGATGATGATTTAATGACATCCCCTTTGAAACGGGGCGGTGACACATAGTCACCTAGCCTGCTTGATCTACTCAGGTATGCTATACATGTTATGTTATCTACCACTTTTGTACACATCTCCTTAATTTTCTTCCCCCTTCAAAATCTCTATTTCTTAAGTAGGGGTTCCCCCCTGAAGGTTAATTGTAGCACTGCGGCACCAAGGCGCTGGAGGTGATTTTATTACCAGTAGTGCCTTGTGCAGGGCAATTTTAACTCTCCAATTTTTCGACTTAACGATTTAATCGCGATTAGTTCCTTGTTGTGGCACGGACAAAAACAGGAAAGCAGGTATTGTCGTACTGCTGCATGCATCGAGGCAATGCACATGACGGTCACCACCCTTGTTCGAGAAAGATTTTTGGCAAAGGAAGCGGCTAAGAATCTTTCTTTAGAGGAGTGGCCTACACTACCGAGCCGCTCCCTTGCCAAGGAACCTCAGAGGGTCGCGGCCCTACCAGAGCCTTCTCCCGCCATGAATGATTCACCTAAAACAGATCGTCAAGTCATTTCGGTGCTGCGTTCCCTCATGGAAGCCATCCGAGCGCTTTTGGTGGACATGGGGACAACGTCTGCTCGAAGTGCACTTAAAGTGCTGGACGCCTTAAGCCCAGTGCTTGAAAACCTCATTAGAAATATGGCTACCCATATATGCCCCATCCTTCCGAAAAGAAGTCAAGGCAGCGTCCGTCATCCAGTGGAACGCTAGAGGGCTAAAAGCATGCCTTTCAGATTTTCGTCAGTTTGTGTACACCAATGTGTTTCCACTCATCGTCATTTGTGAGCCCAGCTTGTCGAAACCAATCACACTGTCAGGGTACGAAGTTATCAAGTCTTCAACAAATGGTGCATGCAGCAAAATTATCGCCTTTGTTCGTCGTCAACTTACCTATGTTTTGCAACCAATTGCACCCCACGACGACAATATATATGTATATATATATATATATATATGTATATATATATGCATCACAGCTAAAAAGAACAAACTCTTGTTTACTCTCTTAGGCATGTATATATCACCCTCAAGCAATTTTGATACAAAAAGATTAGCGGATATCTTGAGTGTTTGTCCTGCCCCATGGGCCATCACAGGAGATTTCAATGCACACCATCCGGCATGGGGTGCATTGGGTCCAGATGGTATATCATACCGAGCCTTGTGCTATCTCGGAGAATCCGCGCGGATAGAATTGCTCAGTCTTTATAACAAGAAAAAATGCAAAAGGACAAAGATTAGCGAGCATCGCCTACAACTATGGCCTTACGCTCCTGAACGATGGTAGCCCCACCTTTTTTCGAGGCGTAATATACGGCACTGCCTCGACCTTTCTTTCATCTCCAACTCTCTCGCCAGATGTGTGAAGTGGTTTCCTGATATTGAGACACATGGGAGTGATCCCATTCCCACTTATCTCAACATCAAAGGCTTGTCGTCTAGATCTGGTCCACGGAAGACCATTCGGACGATTCAATGGGCCACCTTCAAATCTGATATGGAAGATGCTTGCCGCGAGGGCCTACTGTCTTGGTTAGAGCAAACAATTAAATGTACGATGCAAAACGCCACTTGCATGATGACGACCTCTTCCACGCGCAACGACTTCGACATAGAATTAGAGCTACTTCGAGCACTTCGTCGCCAGGCGGAACGTCGATATCGGCGTACAAAATCAATCCATGGCCTTAGGGCGGCCAGGAGGATGCAAAAGAAGATTCGCCGTCGCATGGATAGATTAGAATCGGAACGTTGGGCAACGTTTTGCCAGACACTATAGACCCCCGCAAGTCACTGTCTCAGATTTGGAAAACGGTGCAAGGTCTGCGTTGCCTTCCGGAACAGCGTTTTCCATTCAAGGCGCTCGTGCTCTTCCAAGGGCGGCAAGACATCGATGTCGCAGAAGACTATTGTATGCGGATCGTGGACCAAGCGACTCGTCCAGATCTTCCAGCCCGAGGTGACGTCCCCCATTCCCGTGGTTGCCGAATGGACCTTCCTTTTACAATGGAGGAGCTCGAGGCTGGACTAGCTCTCTGCAGGCGCTCTTCATCTCCGGGTCCAGATGGTATATCATACCGAGCCTTGTGCTATCTCGGAGAATCCGCACGGAGAGAATTGTTCAGTCTTTATAACTCCTCATGGCAGGAGGAAAACGTTACTGACGAAAGGAAAATAAGCTGCCTGGTGCCACTCTTGAAGCAGGGCAAATCCCCACTCGAGCTCACCTCTTACGGCCAGCTGTGTAGGAAAGATAATGGAACGGATGATCCTTGGCCGCCTGAAATGGTACCTTGAACACTACAAGATTTATCCGAACTCCATGGCTGGTTTCCGACGTGACCGCTCTTCCATCAACAATGTAGTTGATCTCGTTTCGTACGTTCAGCACGAAAGATACCGTAAGCATTTGTCTGCAGCTTTATTCTTAGATGTGAAGGGCGCATACGATAACGTATTACATGAGGCCATTCTCGATGCTCTTGGAAAGTTGGCCTAGGTGGTCGAGTCTTTTTGTGGATTGCAAGTTACCTGGCTGCAAGATCATTCTTTGTGTTAACTGACGATGGCCCAACTACGCGACGCTATACCAGCAGGGGCGTACCTCAAGGCGGTGCTCTCAGCCCGACGCTATTCAACCTCGCTCTTGTTGGACTTGCTGAATACTTGGCAACTACCATCAAGATTTCAATATACGCAGACGACATCTGTGTCTGGACTTCGGCAGTCACACGTCTTCAGATACGTGCACGGCTTCAAAGAGCAGCAACTTTGACAGCAAGCTACTTGTGTAAACAAGGTCTCAGCATATCACCAGAAAAATGCGCACTATAGTGGCATTTACTCGCAAATCAATATGACCTTATGTCATCTCAATCAATGGACGAACCATTTCATATGTCAGAACCCACAGGTTTCTTGGCGTAATCATTGACCGAGACCTCTGTTGGAGCCCGCACGTGGCCTACATGAAACGGCGCCTGACAGAAACTTCCCAGTTGTTTAAATACTTGACAGGAAAGACGTGGGGGATGTCAGTAGACGCAATGCTGAAACTCTACAGAGCTCTCTTTGTCGGTTTTCTAAGATACAGTGTACCTGTACTGAGCAACACTTCCAAGACAAATATTCGTGTTCTGCAGGTAGCACAAGCTGAAGCACTCAAGAGTTTGCCTTGGTTTGCCCTGATGCACGCCAACAGAGGCAACTATTGCGATTGCTCGGGACCATCCAATGCAAACTCACATTACGGTGGAAGTCATGAGAAAGCACATCAGACATTTTGCACGTGCCCCTTATCACCCCCTTGCAACACTACCTTCAGACAGGCGCCAAGCATCGTTCTCTAAAAATATCGTCAAGGACAACGACTAACTTCCCTCCGGCTTCACCGGTGCATCTAAACCATCGATACCCCCCCTTGGTGCCTTATTAGCCCCACAGTACATCTCAGTGTACCAGGAACCAGTAAGAAATCTGAGCTGTCGTCGCCTGTGCTGAAACAATTGTCTCTGCTTCTTTTGCACGAGAGGTATGCGGACAGTGTACATATTTATACTGGTGGTTCCACAAACCTACAGTGTTCGCCCGGTGTTGTGGTTGTCTCAGCAAGAGCTATTACCATCAGCTTTAGGACTGACCACCCAACGACATCGACAACTGCGGAACTAGCTGCTCTGCACGCTGAACTTTGTTTAGTCAATTGGGAACCACCTTGGCAATGGTCAATCTTCAGTGACTCAAAGGCAGCCCTACAATCTGTACTATCAGCTCTACGTCGCGGGCCATACGAACAGCTCGTATTCGATATTAGATACCTAATGCATACATCACATGAGAAAGGACACCACGTGACGTTTCAGTGGCTGCCAAGTCACTGCGGCGTCATAGGGAACGAAGATGCCGATAATGCCGCTCGGAGAGCTCTTGAAGACACACAGGAAGAGGCCACACATACCACTTTGACGGTCCGACGCAGCAAGCAGACTTCGAGTGCTTGCACAGGATCTCTTGTGGCTTCGTATGCGCTCTGTTATCATGCGCCTCGTGTAGAAAGTCGCGTAATCACAAGCTTTAAAAAATTAAATTATGGGGTTTTACGTGCCAACACCACGATTTGATTATGAGGCACGCCGTAGGTCCAAATTTCCGGGGGACTCCGGAAATTTGGACCACCTGGGGTTCTTTAACGTGTACCTAAATCGAAGTACACGGGTGTTTTCGCATTTCGCCCCCATCTAAATGTGGCCGCCGTGGCCGGGATTCGATCCCGCGACCTCGTGCTCAGTAGCCCAACACCATAGCCACTGAATAACCACGGCGGGTGATCGCAAGCTTCGGGGACGCGTTAAAGCTAGAGGCAGCATGCAGCGTTTGTTCGCCGCTGCTGCCGCTCTTCATCACGCCATTGTTCCGACAGCGAGTTTCCGCGGTAATCGAGTAAGACGCGTTTGCTTGCCTGTGCTCGTGACGCCATCTTTGGCAATTTAGTTAGTAAGCGAATGTTTACTGAAATTTATGCGGCCGATAAAACTGCTAACCTTACCTCTTATAACTTGAAATAACGGAAGTTTGGGCATGTTGGTGTTCCAATACTGCATCCAGCGCACAACACAAGACAATGACAGAGTGAAAAACCGTCTTCGTCCGTTCTCACTGTGTCCTTGTGTTGTGCGCTGGATGCAGTAATTCTTATAGCTGGTTAGTAATTTCCTATCGCAATCAGTGCTTCGCCTTGGGCGAAACTAAGAGTTCTTTCCTGCGTGCTTTTCGTGTTTTTTGCATCCTCTACTGCTGCAATCCTTTGATTTGTGCCGTCGCCGTAGCACAAATGGTAGTGCAAGGCTCGCGTACGGAGCTTGTAGGTTCGGATCCCACCGGCGGCATGTTATCTTTTCGTCCACATTCATTTCCCTTTATTCGTTCTATTCTGGATTTCAATTTCAACCCCGGCATCTGATTTCATCTATACTTTCCTTGGCTACATTGACTGCTGGCTTTTTATGGTCACGATTAACAAGATTCAAGCCCCTCGGTTTCCCTTCTTCTCGCGCATATATATGTCAAACGTACGAAACGTGCCTTTACTGACGTTTCGGCAGGTTGTCCTGCCTTCATCAGAGTCATAACTCTTCAGACGAAGGCAGAACCCCCATACGGCTGTTTCAGCGAAAACTTTAATAAATGTGTAAGGGTTGCCTCTGGCAGATAGCCCAATTCTAGTTCACGAGCTGGTCTACTCGAAGAGGCGGACATTACTTCCACAAAAAATTAAAATGCATAATCGACTAATTAACTAAAATTCACTAATTAAGTTTTTAACTAATAACATCATGGACCGTATTGCAATTTACAAATTCTAGCCATGGAGTTCGCAAGGCGGATCCACTTGAAATGAATTCTCAGGATGACACCGGTTTCGAGATATTATTTCCAGAACTTTGCAGAGAAATGCAGTGGCGTTCCAGTTGCTTTTGTGCTTCAATGCATAAAACGACGCTTTGTTAATAATAATCATAATAATAACAATATTTATTGTTGCCATCTTACAATATAATAATAATAATAATATAATGATATTTTCTTCCACAAAGAAAGTAACTGGAACAGCAATGGAGCTGGCTCTGTTGCCGCTCATTATTCCAGCGTAGAATTTCACTTTTCTTCTGTCGTCGTAATGGGGAAGCCGCATTTACGGAGGTATGAGCCATTGTGTAAGGAGGTATGAGCCATTGATTGTCTTACGTATAGGACAGATTTAATTTATACAGATAATCTGCATAGGACAGATTTAGCTTACACCCAGGTGCAGCTCAATTTGTTTAACATTTAAAGGTTTATCCACTATAGCTCCTATCTTGACGGTTCATGTAAGTCTTTTTACACTGACTGACACGACAGAAGACACAGAGAAAAAAGGAGACTCAGCATCACAACAGCCAGCTACTGTGGTGCCACTCGAAAACAGGTATCCGGATGTATGGGTGAGTGTATGAGCATCCCCTTAGAAAGGGGGCAGTGGGCTGTGCCATCAAGCTCTTTTTCTCATTTGGCCGAATGTCCTACCTCTATTATTATTAACTTCTCTGACAAAAAAAATCCCCGCATCAAACTTTCTGAGCCATTATTGGGATCTTCATTTTTTGTACTCCTCCGTTGTTTGTGTTCTCCCTATTTTTCTGCCACCAAACCTCCACCAACTGCCTTTTACTAATCTCTATTGCAGTATAGTGCCTAGAATATACTAGTTGCGGACATGTTTACTTTCTGTAGAAATATGAGCTGTTGGGCTAGTTTGTGCATCATTGAAGGTAGAAGAGCACTGAACTTCCGCTGAAAACACTGATACAGAGCGCCTTTCTTGTCTGCGTTTCTTCCGTCTTGTGGGCTCCTCTACCTTCCAATGTTCACTTCCCCCTAATATCCCTGAACCCAAGTGCTTAAAGCCACGTTAGTGCCACCTATCGTCGTCATTAATTACTGGTACTGGTACACTCAGCACACGGCCTCCATGATCAGTTGGCATGTGCGCGCGCCACCTTATCTCGGACGCCATGCTCAGTGCCAGGCACTGCGTCAGTGTCATACCACATTATCTTAAAAAGTCTGTAGGCCCCCTAGCAGCCAAAGAGGAAATTTGCTAGAACGTAGAAATTGTTCTGGCGAGCCCGGTCCTCTATTGACACTTGCAGCACCAGAGGCATCAGACTGAGGGTAAATGTCACAATATGTCACTTTCAATGTTACGCTCTGTCAAAAGTTACTTTCAACATGCATGTGAACCATATAAACATACTGGTACATGCTGGGGCTTAGGCACAGCGGCAGTTTTCTTAAAGGAGCCCTGTGAGACATATAATTTGATGTATTCCGCTACATATGCCACTAGAACGCAAAACAAAGAGAAAATAATAATAATAATAATAATAATAATAATAATAATAATCAAGTGAAGAACAATTCCAGATTTTCTTTGCGAGAGCTTGAATTGAGAACAGGTCTTTCTCTTTTGTTTGCGAAAGACTTATTACCAAATATGTTCACTAGGTACTCATTAAATTCCTCATACTGTGTCATTACCTTTGTCATCAAGCCATGCTGACCAAGGTGCGCACATTGCCACATGATGACCATAACGTTCAGTATGGTAGAGAAGATTTCACTCCTCGTACTCAAGGTAGGAATACTTTTGTGGAATAGACATAAGCATCGTTAACTCGGAAATGGGACATTTATTATAAAATCTACAGATGTAAACAAATCCCGCCTATTGATCTTCCATCTTGCGTACCCGCCACAGTGGTGGGAAAATGTCACTGCCGGTCTGACGGGCCCGCAGGCGTGCCTCCTCGGGACTTGGCTGTGTGTCCAGGTGCCTGCAGCAATTGAAAAAAAAAATAAAAAAAGAAAGCTTAGTGGTCAATGGTTGCCATATAATTCACAACCTTCATTATCTTCAAACTGGACGTTCTCAACACTGATGATGCAAATAATATTCTGGCCAATCTAACATTTGTTCCTAGTGAAAATAGCACAGCATTCATTCTTTTCAGATGCGGTATCTATATAATCTACCTTGTGAAGTTGTTCGGGACTGCGCTTATCAATGCACCACTACCTGTTGAAGTGGGGCTACATCTAAGCCGCCCCCAGACTTTCGTCTGTAGAACTATGGTCCACACTATAGATCCTGTTGGACTTTACTGAACAGAACAAGCTATATAGTATTGTATGAACTGCTGTCACTCTGTCTATGAACAATTTCTTCCTATAGGAAGGTGGCAGCGCGCATCACAAGGAGAAGAGGCAGAAAACTGGCACAGGTGTGGCGCGAAGCAGCTAGATGGGGTTAATCTCCAGAACTCCTACACAATACGTACATTTCAAATGCTTAACCTGTTCTCCTCCACACATCAAAATTTCTCATTTAAAAAATATATATATACATATATATCAACCAAGAAAGCACATTCCATCAAATTCCTTTTATTGTTATACCAGCCCACCATAGTACAAGCACATAGAACTTCGTTATAGTGAAGCCATCAGGATATTAAAAAAATCTTTAAACATATCTTCACAATAGCTCTAATTCACCATTTTGTCCTTTTGTAACTGAGATGAAATTTTTACAAACATTGGTTGATCCTCATTCAAGGAAGCACTAATATGGTCCTTTTTCAAACTCTGATCACAGGTCTCTGGGTATGAAGTGCTGAATTAATGTTGTCAATACATCGTTTGCTTCTGGTCTCGTCAAAATTGTATTAAGTCACACAAGCAGTCTATAATGATCCACCCCAGTCTCTCATGCATTTAATGCACTTCTAATCACATGAAGAGTGGAAGCAATCTAGGCTTTGTATGTGGCTAAAGGCACATCGTCATCACCTGTCTCATGTGCAGTGGCAGTAGATGGAGGAAATGTTTCAGTGCACATCTGGCCCCATGCCACCTGACACTACGCTAGTTTTTGCGGCTTCAACGTCACATTGCACCAGTTTTTCGGATGTGCAAGGTTAACCTCTTAACTGCCGATGACGAGGTAACTTGGCATCACAACGAGCATGCTATTGTGTCGATCACGAGTTCACTCGTCATGAACTTTACACAATTTTCGCACATGTGTACAGATGTGCAGTTGCTTGCAATTTTGACAACTAATTATTACACTCTGACATTTGCTTTTTTTTTTTTTCTTTTCAGCAAGGCCAGTAAAGATGCTATAGGCATTCCTGGTACTATATTATTGAGAACATACTGGTGCAAAATATGAAGGTCTAAATTACATACCCCACTTCAAAATTTTTTTTTATTTTCTCATTAAGGGGTGGATGACGAGTTAACTAGTCGTGAACTTTCCATGATTTTTGCATATGTGTATATGTACTATCAACCCAAAAAGTTTATGGACCAAGAGATCTGACAAAAAGCTGAATATCTCTGTAGCCTCAAAACGCCAGCTTGGTATTCCCATTTCCAGCCTCTACTGGTATACGCAAACAACATTGTGATGTATGGTTTTACTGGCTACTTTTAAAGGCTGCTCGGACATTCAGCATTTTCTGAGATCCCATGGTCCGTAAACATTTTTGGGCGATAGTACAGTTTCTTGTAATCTTGACAAATAAATAATAAACAATGACTCTTTCGAATTCTTTTTAACAAGACCAGTAAAAATGTAATAGATGTCCCTGGTATCATAATTTTAGAAAATATTGGCGCAAAATATGCAGGACTAAAAGACATTTCATGCTTTTAAAAAATTTTCAAAATGTGTCACAACAGTTAAGGGGTTAACCCATTTCGCTTAAGATTTGCAAACTGCTAGAAAACTTGGTTATTGACTGACCTGACCATCATTTTCGCAGCAAGACGCATCAGTGAGAAAGACTATAGTTCTTGGGATGTAAATAAAAGCAGTGGATAGAAACGGCATCACAGGAAACTGCAATACTGCACACAGATGCAGACCACAGGAAGGCCACAGCTGCTATCATTACATGTGTGGAAGCTGAGACTGATTCAACAAAGCCCTACCCTGACAGGAATTTAGGGCAGTCAGTGCATACATGAATTGTGCTAAAACCACGGTAGTTGCCATTATTCCTTACACTGTTATGTTTTTGCTAAGTCATACTACTTCATGCCTTTTCTTTTTTTGTTGCTGGCACCACTATTCACATCGTTCCAGAAACCGTAAAAAAATTAACTTGTGCTTTCCTATTCCATTTATTCGCTATCTTCACTACCGTGAAATTCTGAGCAAGCGCCCCCCCTCGAGCAAGTCGAAATTACCGGCAAAGTTAGGGGGGGCGCTATCCCGGAACGGCACCAAAATTCAACATGGCCACGAAAAAATTTTCCCGCAAAAAAAAAAAGAAGCGCAGTGGGAATAGCATTAAAATTTTATTGAACATGAACTTTAATAAGCCAAAGATGTGTTAGTGGTGTTTATCACTCTCAAAACCACCGAACGAACTACAGAAAGAGCGCATCGATGCTGCACCGGCGCGTCGTCGCGACCGGCGACACGAACATTGGTTATGCAGCTTCTATTCCAGGCAAAATTATGTCTGCTAGAGTAAAGGGACGCATAATGTTCCCTTTATTAAAAACCATGTCCACGGTGAAACGTTTAGCACTAATGAGAGTTCCGATACAAGTGAAGCTCAGCTGCAGTGCATGGCTACCGATGGCGGACAGCGAACCGCGGCTCGGCCATGCTCACATCGCAGCTGGTGGCGCCACAAATATCAGCATGTTTTCTTCATCGTGTGAAATTATTGCGAGGAGAAGGTAAAGCGGCAACAACGGTAACAAAACATTGCTGCTTTGGAGCGTCGGTGGTTCGTGCTGAAGCGCCATTCGCTACAGATTCTAAGTGAACTGAAAAAGGCCTAGCGACGATATCGGTGGCAAGTGATAGCAGCGGTGAAGCTGCCAGCGATGCCAGAGCATAGCCGCGACCACTCCTCTGCCACCGAGTGGTCACGTCGCTGTGCCGCAGGGAACTCCTCTGTGCCGTGCGAGAGGCAGATCTCGCCGTCGGCCGGCGGTCCGTGAACTACAGACCGCCAGCCGCAGTTCGCCCCGATGCATTCGTGTGCCCACTGGGGCGCCCGGGTACGACCATGATTCAATGAAATGGCTCATCGGGGCGCCCCGATGCGCACCGGTGCGATTTGCCGAATTTGCCATTATTTTCGTGGACTGGATGTGGCAGGCCAGTGTTGGTGCGGAGCAGGAGGGGGGGGGGGGGGGCTTTCCCGGAACGGCGCGGAAATTTGAAATTAGCAATGAAGTTAGGGGGGGGGGGGGGGCTCTTGCACGGGTGGGGGCGCTTGCTCGGAATTTTACGGTATATCAGCGAAAAAATGGATGGACACGTGTGCAAGTCCAATCGGGACCAGTGTTTCTCTTCACCATTTAGCTGTAGTTTCATATTACAGTATAGACCACTTATAACGTAACCGCTTATGGTGCAGGACCGGATATAATACGGTCTTTTCAGACTCCCGTTAATTTTCCCATAGCACTCTATGTATATAGAGTGCTATGCATTTTCGCCTCCATCGAAATGCGGCCGCCGCGGCTGGGATTCGATCCCGCAATCTCGTGCTCAGCAGCGCAACGCCTTAGCTGACTGAGCCACCGCAGCGGGTGTAGTTTACGATTACGACGGCACACAACTTCTATTATGAAACCTCACTCAACAACTACATTATTTCACATACTAAGCTAGCAGCAACAGTGCACCAATGTTTACAGCATTCCAGAGAGTAGTAAACAACTTTACTTAAGAACGTCTAGAATTTCAACAGCATCCAGCTGCTGTACTGGCACCTGCGTGATTGCCTAGGTTGACTTCAAAACATGATTTTATTGCGATAACAATTATATGGACACTCCAAGCGCATTTCTGCCATCGCCGTGAGGTTCTGTATAAAGTCCAACGGCGATAAAATCGTCGCCGCGCCCCATACGCTGTGTGTGCGAGTGAAAGCGTACGAAGGTGAGCCAGCAATCGTGGCTCAAGGTACCACACGCGAGGGAGGAAGGCAGGCCGGAAGCGGGCGGTCTTCCATCGCAAGCGAGGCACGGGTGTGAGGCGACGGAGAGGGAGGGGGGGTGCGTTCTGCTCCGTCAGCTGCTGCTCACAGCACGGGCGCCGTATCTTGAAAGCGATCTGTGATGTGTGCGAAGTGCGCGCCCACCCGGGCCTCATCTTCAAAGTGATCTATGATGGGGACATAGTGCATGTGCCGAGTGCCGGTAGCTTTCAATGCGCTATGCTTTCGCCGTTTAGTTCGCATTGTAGCGAGATGAGAGACAGCGCGAAGGTCAATTTGCTCACTGCTACTGGCGCGCTTTCTCACTCCGGCATTTTCACAGTGAGTTTCCGTGGTCATCGAGTGGGATCTGTTCATGCTACCTGCATGCGCGTGTGCTTGTCTATTCAGTTAGTAAGCGAATTTTACAACTTTATACGGCCCATTAAACTACTACCCTTGCTTCATATAGCTCTCTACTAATTTGCTATCGCAATTGATGCTTCGCCTTTCAGGCGAAACTGCGACATTTTTGTTGTTTCCAGCGTTTCTGAAGGCCAATTTTGGTGCATTTTACATATGTTCTATTCTAACCGTTTATCTATAACTAAACGTCTGTTCCGTTAGAAAAACCAGCCCTTCGCCACACTGGCATTGATTGCCATTAAAGTGAGCTACTATAAGCATATTCTCCATAACATTTGCGCAGAACCTTCCAATAGAACATTAACTACTTTACGTAGGTTTAACAGCATTAAAGTAAAAGGGTGTAAGAACACAACAGAAAATTCTTTTAAAATTACATTCAAACGCCTTGGTAACGAAGTGCTCGGGAGCTCCAAAGTATTTCGTTATAGAAGTCAGTTTGTTGTAAAGGTCGCACACCATACCACCCACACTATAGAACAGACTAAACACGTTCAACAAAAGGCAACCTTTGTTTCAGATGAATTCAAGAGAGACTAAAAGAAATAAGTCCCTAATTTTATTGCGCACTTTTTTTTTTTAGATGTAGAAGCTATGTCCCTCAGAATGTGCAATTGCAGCCACACTTATTGCACCAAGGTTCACAGCATGCTCCACGGAAAAATACAGCCACTACGCCAAGCAAAGCTGCAGATCGTTGAATGCTGCTATTGCCTCCCTTGCCACCAAATCTTTGGTTATTCATCACCGTTGCCGCTGTTGACATTCACGTGAAGTCCTTTTCGCTCTAGCTGGCTTTGAAGACATGTCTGGTCATCAGTTACGATTATATCATCACATTGTCATCAACTGCGACGTATCTGTCAGCTGTCACAATGCTGATGCACTGAAACAAGCCACGTACAAGTTGAATGATTCCTACGTTCCATACGTTCCGGAAAAAATTGCGAGAAAAAACGCACTAGCCGGGAAGACATATGATCCGAAGTCACTAAAAAATTTGGCAGACCCAATTGTAGTTGACATCTACGTAATTAAAAGCGTTGCGCCGACATGTGTTCTCATTTCTGTGGCTTCGGCAAGCTTATGTTAGTGCTCCTCAAATTCAGCCTGAGTGAGTAGCCTCTTTGGGTGGGGAAGTTTGGTGGGAAGTCTTGAAGTGCCCATTTGGAGAGAATCGTTGCAGCATGGGACGGCAACATGCACAGAGCTGGTGAGGAGCAAGCGCCCGAAGAGGCACATCGTTTTTGTATAGCATAGTGTTCAAGACAGCGACTGGAAACCGAAACAAGAGCGAGCTGGGAGGCGACACCAGAATATGATGCCGCCAGAGTGAAATATGGTTGCTCACTTCGCACTGCCTGCAGCAGGGAACGACGGCGCATTTGGGTTATAGCGTATTCAAAGCTTGCAATACACTTCCAACAGCATGACGCCACATGCTGTGAAACAGATAGGTGAAGATGATTATCGCAGTAGGGTTAGTGGCGATATCTGTGAATGTGACGCGACAACAACCCGTGAGGACATTTGCTAGTGCCATGGAAGGAAAAAGTGAGTGCATGCCTGCATTTTCACGTGACATAGGTGGGCGAGTACTACGGGCAAGCTGACGTGCCGGGCACCTACTGCTCTCGACCACATGTGCCCCGCGCCTTTCCTTGTTTACATGGGGTGTAGCAGCCAGAAAACATATCATACGATCGCAGTTTGCCAATGTGCTGAACATTGATGCCAAAAAACTCTGTTTTTCCGGAACATATTAACCAATAAAAAAGAAGCGTAACTGCTTGCATGACTTTTTGTGTTCTCGATCGCAAACGTTAGTGCTGGGACATCGTAAGAAATGGGATCATATCAATGAGGTTCCACTGTGCTTCTGACATCGGCATGCTCTTCAATAGCTGCCGTTAGTGCTAGCGCAGAGCGCACGTATGTGATGTCTGGGAAGGGTAGTGGCAGAATCACTACGTGCCTTTCATTGTAAACCACCAAATCGGTCATCGGGGACACGTAATTTCTTCGTTTAACAGGCAAATTTTATTGCCATAGAAATTATATGGACACTCCAGGCGCATTTCTGCCGTCATCGATACCGTGAGGTTCCCTATAAAGTCCACGGGCGATAAAATCGTCGTCGCGCGCCATATGCTGTATGTGCGAGTGAAAGCATGCGACAGTGAGCCGGCAATCGCAGCTCGCGCACGGAAGGGGCAGGAAGCAGAAAGGAAGCGCGCAGCCTTCCAGTCGCGCACAACGCTCCGGAGGGAGGGTAGGGAGGTGGAGGGGCCACGCGCTCCCGCCAGGCCTGAAGGCTCCGGAGTGAGGGCAGGGGGGGGGGGGGGGGCGTTCAGCGCCGCGAGCGCCCGCCCGTGCAACTGTATCTTGAAAGCCATCTGCGGCAGGGGCACAGTCCGCCCTCCCCGTCTTTTCATGGCTAAGATCGTGTTGATGCGACCGCCGGCAGGAAGCTCAATTCGCTCGCCGCTGCTGCCGCGCTGACTCACTCCAGTGTTTTGACAGCGAGTTTCCGCGGTCATCAAGTGAGATGCGTTAATGTTTGCTTGTGCAAGCATGACACCATGCTTGTAATTTAGTTAGCGTGCTTATGTTTACAAGTTTATACGGTCGATAAAACTACTATCCTTACTTTGTATAGCTGTCCACTAGTTTGCCATCGCAATCGATGGTTAGTCTTTCGGGGAAAACTGCGAATTTTTTGTCGTGGTCTTCTTTGTAGAAGCGTTCTCAACACATATGATAGATATTAATACAGCCAGGACTTAATTAGACCCTCGTTATACAGGTCATTTCGCTGTACAGGCATTCGACTGTATACGGAATCATGATGTCTCATACGACACCGTAACCACGCTACCAATTTCCAAGTTATTATTACTGGTCTGCATAGCGTTATGATTAAAGCAGTCTCTCAAAGAAGTGTCCAGAAAGAACTGCTTTTGAGTGACAAAGCAAACAGTAAGACAAGGGTCACTCATGCCTGTTCGCAAAAGAAAACTGAAGGCAACTTGAAAAGCGGTCAGCGGAGCTCAGTATTCAGAGAAGAGTTAAGCTTCTCTGCTTCGGTTAGCCGATGTTTTTGTTAATTTGTAAATCGCAGTTTCGGCTTCGACATCTTTGTGCCTGCGAAATGCTGCAGCACGAACGCATTTCCACAAATCACTTAGTGGATCCGTAGTGGAGCGTAGTTGCATCACTGGTCTATTTGCGAGAAGCACTTGTCATTGTATCATGTCGAGGGGCACCGAATAGAATGCATTTTTCTTTCTGTGAAAGCGTGCAGCAACGCTATGAAAATAGATGCAGCAGTTGTTGCAGCAGTGATGAACACGCCAATCTGCATTCACTGAGGCATGCTGCACCGCAACACACACAGCACGAGCATTGACGTGAGGAAAGCACATATTTAGCTGTTCAGTGTACTTATGTCCAACGTATCTTAACATGAAACATGACAAAAACCAATGCGATAAATTGGATGTACCTTCATAATAAAACTGCCAGATCCGTCTAACATTACTGTAAAACAAAGTTAAGGGGATGGGTCGGACGTACCTGTAGCCATAGCCTTCAGCTAAACTGCTGGCTGAAATTTGGTGCAAAGGTGCTATTGTGCAGTGGGTTCAAGCTTAACAAAGTGCATGTCCTCTGCTACAACGCCATTCAAAAAACGATTACGCTGCAACAGAACAGTGGCATCATTCGTTAGCGCTGTGGTGGAATGCACCTTTCACCATAATGGTGATAGATGGGGCCATTGTCCTGCTGCTGCAAAATCAACATTTTCCTTAGTGGCGTCATCATCGGCAACACGCACATTGGCTTTATTATGAACCGGCAAGTAATGCATGCAAACGGAGTACTATTCAGCTCAACCAACAGCACAATGGTACTTTTACGCAAAATTTCAGTGGAAATCAGCCAGCAGTTTAACTGAACTTATGCAACACTCAGTATATATGCAGCCCTATAGGATGAACTTGGTTTGTTCTTTTATTGTTCACAGAATTTTTTAGATCACCCTAGACGTGCAGCATAATTCCACTACTTGAGCTGGAATACTCACAGAAGCGGACATTATTTGCATGAGAAATCAAAATGAACGCAACTGAACCTCGTTGATAGGTTCCTCACTGTAGAGTTTCCCCAGCTGCTGAGTTGCATTTTCGCGGTCCCAACTTAAGCCTATTGACTCTTTTGTAGCATGTTCCCATTCGATACATTGCCATTCCAATGTTCCCACACCTTGCATTGCATTTGAAAGTGGCGGTCACGTAAATTTAGTGGTGCAGAGCAAATTTGCTCTCGCATGTTGCTACAAAGACGATAAATGCGTATACTGGTGGTTAAGCCTGTCAAGCCCTGCCCGTGGCCCCGCCTCATAATGCCAACAGTATGTGATCGTCAGTCCTGATAAGCATGTCTCAGCATGATTGTGGTTCTTGCCGATTTCTTCAAGTCAGCTTCGCCTCACTGTAGCAGTCTTATGAGGTGAAGCATATTAAAAGTAAAAAGGGGCCGCTGTCACTGAACGTAGTACATGTCTCTTATACACGCACGCAGGTGCTGTCTCCGGTCACAATACGAGTACCAAAATGTCTAATAACTGTACCGGCAACAGTTCAGATTTGTTTCTGACATTGCTGTGGTGATTTGGGGTATTCCTCACTGTTACGTTTTTTTCCTGTGGTCCCTACACGTATAAACAGGGTTCTACTGTATTTCACTAATTAACAGGTTTCACTATTTGACTTTCATACTTTACATTATGGCACATATTGAAATATTGCAATTTACGAATTGTAGCCAGTGACTTCAAAAATACTATCCACTTGGAGTGAATTGCGAGAATGACATCAGTTTCGAGATATGTGCTCCCAAAGCTTGTGTGTTCCAAAAGCGACAAAATCGAATGGTGTTTCACTGATTTTTGAGCCTCATACATAAAAAGGCAATTTGTTAAAAAATAAAATTGGAACAACAGTGCATTTTCCATGCAAGTATGACAGCACTTATCTAAAAATTGGTGACAGATCCAAGATGCATTACAAGTGCATGTGCTTTGGGAAACCGCTTGGCTTTAATTTGTATATTGCAATATATGTGCTAAAGTAATTAATTATTAAGTTTAATAATGGAATTGTGTTAATTACTCAATTATGCATTTTGATTTCCAGTATAAGTAATGTCCACCTCCTAGAGTATTCAGCTCAATGGTAAATTTGCGCTATATGCGACAGGCATTTCTTGAAATTCTGTTAATGTTAATAATAATAGCAAACCTGTATGAAGCCTTTCCCAACGAATAAACATTATGATATGATGGCAGCATGCGCATACGTACGTAGGGCTATTCCAATCCATTCTATCTGCAAGAACTGTTTGCTTAGTCATTACCATGCAACCGCAGGTGCGCGATAGTGAGCTTTCTGATTCTTTTTTTCTTCTTTCCCCTGCTGCTACCACATATGCGCGGAGGCGAGCGCCATTTGATGGTGCTGCAAGGAACCCAGCGGTGCATGCTCCACTGTGATTGGTTGGCCTATTTGGCAAGGGAGCAGCCAGGCCACAGGCACGGTCATCAGACCCGGAGATGTTTGCAAAGAAAATATTCACTTTAAAAATGTCTGCCATGCCGAACACACACAATGTTAGTAGTGCTAATAGTACCAAGTTATATAGCATATGCTGTACACACACACAACCAAAATTAGCATAATAATTTAATTTCTCCTTGTCAACTAATGCCTATAAAAGCTCGCAAGACCATGCGCTCGTAATAACTTGTAGCACTTTTAGAGAAAAATTCATTTTGTATAACCTTCTGAGGGTCACCGCCGTACGTGTACGGCAATGGAAACTAGTCCCAAGTGGTCACAGGCGTATACAGTAGAACCTCGTTCATACGTTCTGGAAAAGTGTGTGAGAAAAAACGTACTAACTAGGAAAACGTAGGGTCTGAAGTCACTAAAGAATATGACACACTCCAGTGCAGTTGACAGCTATGTAAAACGAAGCGTTGTGCAAATCGTTGTAGGTACCGAGAAAATTATGGGTGCTGCGAAAACTAATTTCAATTTTGTTTATCACTCAAAGCATTACCGCTAGATGCTCACTTGCATGGCTCTCGCATGAACATGCAATTAAATTTTGTTTACAGGTGAACACTCACAAACCAGCAAAACCACACAAGAGTTCTTGTGCATCTTGTCAGACGCACAAGAACCAATAGAATTTTGTCTAGCGATCAAAACTGATTACTGTAACTTTTTCCTCGCTCTGTTTCTCTGATAGGCGTGCACCACTGAGTTCACTTGCAGGTGCTCATATGGCATGCTTCGCCTTTGCTATGATTGCACATCCCTGAGGCCGTATTCTCCAACAATTCACTTCATTATTAATTTGTCTCGAGCCCTTCATTACTGGTTCGGCCGTGGCTTGGAGGCCGCTGCACTGCTGTCTTTGCTTCTCAGCACACCCTCAATGCAACACATGACATAGAAAATGAAATGAAATGAAACTTTAAGAAAATATGGGCCCTAGCTATGTCAAACCTTTTTAAAACACATAGATATGTTTTGAATATTGTATTAAATCAATTTTGCTTGTTTTTTCTCAAAATAAGTAACTCTAAAACATTTGTATCTGCAATAAAAAATGTGACCCTCAGAGCGTTAAATAGCCAAGCAGGTGACAGAATAAACCGGTGAAGCCAACAACATATTTGGAAACAAATGTAAAGTAGATGTCGGTCTACCATCTTGCTTATAAGTGCACGCTACAGCTGCACACCTGACAAGACGTGGCACAAAAGGTGCCTTCCATTTTCCGCAATAGTGTATTGAATATGTTGCTGTAACAGCCTCTTTCATGGTAGCATTTTGAGTGAGGCACACACTGGCCTCAAGCAAGAAGTAGGCAAAAGGTGATGCACAAGTATGAACAGGCCGAAAACAATATCATCACAGTTCGGTTGGTGAGGTACATTTGTCGCTTTATTTTCTGGCATCTACCTGTATCCCCTTCTATCCCGCCTGGCAAAACGGTAGCACCTCACCAGATGCTGTGAACATGCCGTGATTTCTGTCTGTACAGTGCTTTCCATGAATACAGCAGGGGCTTAAGCTCGCAAAAAAGTGATGACTGGCTTATGCCAGAACCATACCACAAAATTCAAACTAGACGACAAAATTCATCAGGAAAAAAAAAATAAAGAATTGCGGTTTCACACAATTGCAGAGCCGACAGCAATAACTTGAACAACAATGAAGACACATCGCTGTGAATCTACCTTCTTTTCATTGGGTTAATTTCATGTCTCAACAGTGTCTAGAGTATTGAGCATATAAAGACTATACAATGCAGCACACTAACCTTAAGTATACAATCTAATAATTCTCGAATGAGTACAGTTAAACCCGCTTATAACGAACCTCCATGTAACGAATTCCTGGATATAACGAAGTTTTTCTATTCCCCGCCGTTATTCCCTATAAGCACATGTATTTGAGACCTCAATGTAACGAAGTGGCAGCGGGAGACCCCCTCAAAATAACGAATTTTCCCCGCCAACAAGCTAGAGATTTCGCCCCAAATTTTAAATCATTTTCGCCCCATTTTTGCGCGAGCAGCAATTGGAAGCACCTTCTCCGCCGCGACGGAATGCGAAACGGCGGCGTCAAGCTCGAATTCACGGCGACAGCGAGGACAGATCGAGTGCACATGTGCGTGCATGCGTGAGGTTGGCCTGCATCCCTCTACCCAGCGATACTGCCGCCATGGGCGTGACCTTTCCCCCTCCCTTCATTCAAACCTGATTCCATTACTAGCTGCAGCTGGCCTAGCTCGCCAAGCCGGCACTCTCTTTTTTTATTTCAAGTTGCCGAAAAAAATTGTTTTTTTTTTCAACATGCTGGCAGCGCCACTCTTTGGTTACTGTGCAAGTCTTTGCGCTTCACTTCACTAACCAGACACTAGGTGACACTATACGATGCTACGACGCAAGACCTCCTTGCTACGACGCCATCGTGTCGCTCGCTCTTCGTTTACGACGCCTCACACTTGTACGAAACGACACACGTCCACGCATCCAGTACCTGGTGTGACATTCCAAGGATGAGTGCTTCGACGAAGAAACGCAAGATATTGTCTCTTGAGGACAAAATGGCCATCTTGGACGCCGTTTCTTGAGGCCAAAAAAAAGACGGATGTAGATGCCAAATTTGGCATCCCAGCTAGTTCTTCGTCCACAATTTTAAATGCGAAAGATGCGATTCACAGCGCTGAGCAGCGTGGCACGGACGGCAAGAAGAAGAAGTTGAAGTCATCTACATACGCCGCTAAAGCTGTGTTCCCATAGTTTATGGACATGCGGGCACGAAACGTACCCATCAGCGGCGCTATTTTGCAGCAAAAAGCAAGGAATTATGCTTGCATCCTGGGCTGCGATGATTTAAAAGGCAGTAACGGGTGGCTCGAAGGTTTTAAACGCAGGTACTGGTTCGTCGGCAAAGTGATCAGTTTCTTTTTCTAATTTTCGTGCCGAACCTGCATATAACGAAATCCTCATTATAACGAAGTTTTTCGGGAATTTGTCAATTTCGTTATATCCAGGTTTAACTGTATTTAAATTTTGTGGAGCAAACTGACAGTTCCCATTACAGGTCTTCATAGATACTAAATGCTAACTCTGGCCATGTATCACAACTGAAGAATGCATTTAGAACACACTTTAATAAAATTTCGGTGATCAATATATTTTAGTGTATAAGCCATACATAAAGGTACGGTGCTCACCAACAGCGGCGGTTATTCAGCAGCGTACATCCGCTGTTATGTACCAGCGGATAGGTACATGTTTCAATGTGTTGAATTATGGCAAAATATCTGAATGACAGCGACATCGAATGCGTCCAGGGGAGTCAAGAGCTCTTAACAGTCGCTGCTGTAAAAGAGAGATGGTGTGTCACATTCAAATGTAAACCGTGCTCACCTGACACTCTTGTCTGCTTGCCCATCCTTGAAGTCCTTGGCCACTGCTTCAGAGTAGACAGCATCAAACAGGTCCCGGGCTGTGAATGGCCCTTGGCACACCTCAGGTGCACGGTACGAGACATATGGACCCAACTGTGCATAGTGTAATTGCATCAATGAAGCCAATAATAACGTAGTGCTGAATAAGAACCAAACACTGTCAAAAGTGCACGTTAAGATCTAAACCTCTTGAAAATAGCAATGCTTGACATACACAAAAAAATAAATTATAGGTCAAAGCATTCAAACTCGTGCAACACATAAGCAATTTACTTTTCACGCGTCGAGAAGTCATTCTCTTTTTTAGTCCGGAGGTCAATTTTTTTTTATTGAGAGACCATTGATACACCGTTCTTTCACCCTATCAATGGCAAAAGTTTTGATGATCTCTCTAGTAAGTTTATCAACACTCTTTCCTAATACATTACCATCATGGAACACGGTGCTATACAGCCACACCCCAAGAAGTGCATAGCCAGATAGCCATCAATAGGAACAAGGAGGGCAGTTAAAGACAATATGCAAACAAGGATATTAAGGTGATGCTGCTTACAGATACTGAGAGATCAAGGCACCAATGGGTGATAAGTCAAGTGCATAGGGTATTTTTAAATTCACCGTGGTCAAGCCTGTCATCAACTGTCGTGGTAGCTCAGTGGCTATGACATTCTGCTACTGAGCATGAGGTAGTTCACTTCCCAGCCTTGGCAGCTGCATCCCCATGGGAGGCAGAATGCAAAAGCTCCTGCGTGTAACTTAGATTTAGGTGCTAGATAAATAACCCCAGATGATCATAAAATAAGTCTGAAGACTCCCTATAAGGTGTTTTTCATGTCTTTAGTGCTGCTTTTCGACATTATAACCCAAGAATTAGTCAGTCAAGTCTGCAGTCACATCTCTGCTCTGAGGTAGCACATGTAGAACCTGCAAGTGGCCGGGGTACACGGGAGAGCAGGTGGCTGGTACACATCGAACGCACCACCCGACGGCCCCCAGGAGTCTACAAGCGCCACTGGCATCTCCAAGTACTCGGACCCAACAAGGTGGACACCTCATGGCGAGGTCTGAGAATGAGCAACCATTCCAAAGGTCTTTCTTTACCTCTCTCTCAAGCTTTTTATGCACAAGCGTAGATGCCCCATCTGTCAAATCGGCGAAATTATGTTTGTCGCCGTGAGGGAAGCGAGTGCTGGAGGTGGAGAAGAGAATTGCCACGTCCGCGTCCTTTCCGTTTGTGCTTTCATACCGCAGTGCTCGCTGTGCATATTCGCGGCATACCTTCTTTGCATGTGTAGCAATATGCGCTTCCCCTGTGGCGCACCAGGCGTCACGCCATCAAGATCAATGTAGTGTCCGCGACTGCGTTTGCATGCACTATTTCCGTTGGTGGTTTGACATCGAGGTGCTTGCTGTGCATGTTCACGGCGTCCGTACGCTTACGCATAACCCGCGTACTCGAAGTGAAACGTCACTGTAACTTTTTTGTTCAAGCTTTATTGAATGTCACGTGACTCATTGCTGTTTGATTCTTCTTCATATCTGAACTTAGTTCCAGGCACGTAACTCATGTGGCCCTGGTGTCACTAGAATCAAGCTTTTATTTTTAGATGGAACAAGTTTGATCCTATGAGCGAGAAGAATAAGGGGAATTAAAAGCTTCAATTTTGGTTTTTTAGTAACAACTACATCAAGCCATTACACAATGAGGCCACAGAAAGCATTAGATAATTCAAATTGATTTTTTTAGTGAAAAGTACAAGGGAAATTAAAGGCTTCAATTACGTTTATTTTAGTTATAACTGCATCAAGGCATTACAGAATGAAGCCAGAGAAAGCATTAGGGAATTCAAATAGCTTTTAACAGTGGTCAAATGAAAGGTTTCTACGTTTCACATACAATATTTGAAAACAGAAATTAGAATAGGCCTCCAGCTAAAGCTCCCTCAAGAACTTTTGACTAACAAATATAGTTACAGCTAACAGCTCAGACTAAACACAATTCACAAGCAGTGAGACATCCTTGTGGAAGTGGTATTCTTACCTGGCAGTTTGTGAGGTCAGGCACTACCAGTTCCGGAACCATCTCAGGTATTGGGGGTCCTCGGCCTGACACAGATGGCTCACGCACTCCATATGCTGTGCACGCCCCCATATAACAAATCAATATATGCTACGCTAAAAAACAACACTTCAAGCTGCACACCACTGATGCTAAGCCATCTGGCACACTAGACAGCAACACCATAAGTACTATAAGTACCAACACCATAAGCATCATAAGTACTGTAAGTTAATTTCTGTTCATCTTGAAGAATAAGAGTGTACGTCTGCAGTCTCTTTTGTCCCTATCAGTTTTTATGCACCTATTCTTCAAGATAAGAAACAACTGACTTTAGAAATTTTTAACCACCAAGTGCCTGGCAACGGAAGCCAAGATCCCTAGCCAGAAGTGATGTTTGACCCAGAACATAAATAGCCAGCGTAGCTCCTTGGCATGGCCTCAGAGACTGGGTGGTGCCCACGACCTGCCCAAAGTACATTGGAAAATTTCTGAGTGACCATGTTAGGTTTAACATAATATCAGCTAATTTCATGGCACATCATCTGCATGGCACTATTTAAGGCTGTTAATGAGAAAATATGATGATTACCCGCCCTTCTGCTTTACCAAGATTACTTGAATAGTATATAGTACTACTCATAAATAATTTGGCTAAAGAAAGATTTTGTAACAGTTGGCCTTAAACAGACAATAAGAGATTTAGAATAGGGGCCCCAAACGTTTGGGGTCCCAAAAAAATAGCGCCGACGCCACTACGCATGCGCGAGATGCAAACTGCGTTTTTGTTTTGCATCGGGCACGCTATTTCACTGATTTAGCGGGAGCCCCAAAAGCTGCCCCAAAAGCTTTGCGTCAACAAACATGGCGACACCCATCGAACCGACGGCTCTAACCGAGCACCAAACTTTGGTCGATTAGTGGTAACGCGTGAAGTTCATAACCTGGGAGAAGTGACAGCAGTTATTGCTTTCTCTCAACTAACTTGTGTAATGAAGATTAATTCATTAAACGCCGCTGATTCCGAATTCGACTTCATGGCTCGTAGGCCTAACGTGGATTAGCTTGGCTGGTACAGGCACGTAAAGTTGGTTACTCAAAATTATGGGCAACAAAGCGCTTGCTGCTAAAGAATAACCTCTAAATTGTAATTCAATGCAAAAACACAAAAGTCAAAATTACTCTTATCATAAAATGGTATAGTTTATTTTAATATTTATAATAGTTTTTCTTTGACACTGTAGTGGCGCAGCAAGCGCAAGACGCCATTTGCAAATGCATAGCCCTATTCTAAAACTCTTCACTCCTGCCTGCCCCAACGCTAACACCCGCAAAGCTCTTTGAAGCCCCAAAGTTTTAGGGCTCCTATTCTAAAGCTCTCTGATGTTATGCCTATCATTTTTCATTCCACTACTCAATCCATATTCCTCAGTTTTTTTTTTTTTTCCAATTTCTTTGTTATCCTAAAGGTTTTGGCCCTGTAGGTTTGTGCTATAGGAATAGACTGATAGCATGTAAGCTAGAGTAGACAGAAGAATCCTCATAGTGATGCCAGCATGTCGACAAATCAGGCATCGCATGAAGGAAACAATAGAGAGAAGGTGCACAAAGGAGGTGGTAGGGATAAGTGCCATCTGGCCCCTGAGATTGATTCAGAGCTGCCATGTATGAGCAATTAGGTCAATAAATGGGAAAACAAGACAACATGTTTGACATTATCTTGTCCCACCAAAGGTTCAACTATGTGACAACTATGTGTGTAATAACTGTCACTTCACTTTGTAAACACAATACAGGAAGGAGCATCTTATTGCAACTCTCGCGAAAAGTTTCGGTAAGCATAATTGCGCAAGAACACGGCGTATCTTCGCGGTACCGTGTACTTCTGAAGGGAATTGGGCGCTTACAAGTCAAGTGCGGACGAAAATAGCTAGCAAGCGCGAATACTTTTTTTAGCCTATTTCAAGCTAGTAGCAGTTAGTTTGTTACCAGTTAAAGTGACATGGTTTTCAGCCGACAGCTCTATTGCGTTTACAACAAACAATGATCACGGCAATAGTAAAACGATATCGCAAGCATCAAATATGCATTTCTCAGAGCCTGACTGCAGGCGAAAACTGATCAATACTGGGTAGTAACGCGCACAACTGTTCTGTAGACGCAGCCAAGCAGTGAACGAAACTGCGCAAGCCCCAGTAACGGTTATCCGCAGTTCCGAGAAGTAGCAGCAAGGAGTTCTGCGCCGCTTTCCACACCACGGAGCCGCAGTTTATCAATGAGGCGACTCACTCTCAATCACACGATCCTTGCGTTGACGATCGTGAAATGTCCCACGAATGTTGTGCACAGGGAACTTGCGGAAGTTTCTCTTTCCGAGGCATGGTCCCGTCGTTGAAACGCGCCTGACCTGCGACCACGTAACTGTGGCTACTTGCTTCAACGAGGAGTTCATCATGCGCCCAGTTGCCTACTGTGCCTTGTAGATCGCGGCAGTTTTCAAAAAAGAATGTATCCTCACGAGACTACTTTAACTGCTCGACCAAGATCAAGCGATTTAAGCGTTGCCGGACTAGATACTACCGCAAACTTCAGTGCTTTCTGTATTCCCCACCGCTGTCTCTCACAATGTTTACAACTGCCAAAATTTTTCAGGACAAACTTTAACTGTTGTTGCGTTTATAGCAAGCAATCTGTAATGCCAAATAAAAAGTAGTCGTACAAAAAGTTAAGTGCGTTTTTTAATAAATAAATAACAAAATACATTGAAAAATTTGGCGCACCTTTGTGAGGATGCCTAAAGATAAAATATTTGATATGTATCTAGAAAGAAATGTTAATTGTTATTGAGAACCTTTACAAAAATTTTTAGAAAAGACGAAAGTAAATTTATTTTGAAATCAAGCATGCGGCATCTCTTTGTCGTCGCCCCCATCGGCTCTCAATTTTCCCTAGCATACGTCGAGTAAAGAATGTAACGCAATCGAAGAAAAAATGCTCAGCAGTGTTGTATTCTGTGGTTCTGCAAGCTACGACATGCAATGGGTGTATTATGTATCGTAGCAACTACAAACTGAAACAATTACGCTGTAGTTTATTCAGTCTGAACAATAAATTGCGCGCTTATCACCGTTACAGTGAGACTCGACGAGAAGCTTAGTTTCGTAAGCACCGACTGCATAGCTTGCTTCTTTCCTGTGTTTATGGCCACTTTTCCGAGACCGTTTGTCTTTTTCGGTAACGCTTTAAGTGGCCAATAGTGGCGCTTCAAGCGACGTAAACGCATACAAAGCAGTGTATTGCATGGTATTGCTGAAAGCAAAGACAGCGAAAAGCGGCGTAGCAGACGGTGCGCGCAACACCGGCACAACAAGTACAGTTTTTCTTCCCTAGGTCTAGGGAAATTGTATTTGCCATTCGAGCTCTCGCTCGCTGCGCGGCTCGAGTACTATCGGCTCGGCTCGGACCGCTACGCTTGCATCCCGCCGAGAGATCGGTTCGCTGGGGCACCCCTTGCTGGACCGCGGCTACAGTCCCGCAGCTGTTTTGTTTTCGTATCGTGCGAGCTGCCTCTGTGTGACGTGCAACATGTGCTGATGTCCACGGCCGAGCTCTTGATGGCTCCTCAAGGAGGCGGCGGCGACCGGTCATCGGAGAGCAGCAGCAGTAGCCAGGCTTCTCTCAAGCGCAGCTCCAGCTCCAGCGGAGGAGCGCAGGAAATGTGAGTTGCTTTGGGATTGTCGGGGGAACGTATGAAGACGCCCGCGCCGCAGACCGCGTCCGCGCGGGGTGAACGAGCCCTGGTGATCGGCGTTAGCAGCTGGGGGACCGTGTGTGCACCTGTGTGCGTGTCTAGACGCCGCTGGCGCACGTGCGGCGGTTACGGTGCGACGACGCCAAGGACGTGTGGTGCGCGGCTCGACCGGCCGGCCGTCCAGCCAGCTGACCGGTCGAGCACGGCACGGCCGGCCTTGGCTTACAGACGTCTCTGACAGTCTGATGGTTTCTTTTGGGGCCGTTCCTTCGGAGGAAGGCTTTTCGTGTTGTCTCGGCTGGCAGATCGGAAGGCACTCGAAGCGCTATCACAGGCTGCTGCGATAACACGGCAGAGCGGCTCGAGGATGGGATCGGTAGCTTAGTTTTTCAATTCTGGCGGCCCGGCTACGGCGAGAATTTGCCTGAAACATACGTGTGCGGGTGTGGGCCCGATGATGAAAAAGGAACGTGCTATATCAGTTGCGCTTTCGCATGCGTATTGCTTCGGCGAGCGCAAGCTCGATCAATGCTTGCCTAGAAATTCAACCGTTCTCGTCGTCTCCGTCGCATTTTCTTTGCCTACGTGTTGCTCAATACGTAAAGGCCGAAAGATATGCTGACCCCCTGCCGACTGTGTTAAGTTATCGTTAAGAAAGTGTCGAATACATGCTTTGTAGTGTAGAAATCTACTCCACGTGCATCTCTGCCTCGATAAAAATAGGAGAATACTGACTTATAGACGTAAAAACAAAAACTAATCAAGGAGACGTTGCGGAGTTCGGCGTTGCAAGCAAGGTCTTTGCAGGTGCCTCCTTGGAATCTCTCTTGAATATCAAAGAGCACTTTGACGCACGTATAGACGAAGGACATCCGAGGCAGTTTTGCATAAGCTACATTAAGGAATCTGCCTTCACAGCCGTGTTTTAGTAGTTCAACCAATATGCTGGTATATAATAGCATGTAATCGTGTGCAAAATAAATAAATAAATAAAGGCCTTCTACTTTGTGCGTCACACAGCTCGGCTGGCCATTACAAACTGCGCTGTTCGGCGCCTTAAAGGCAGGACTACCGAGCCTCGTGTGACGTTCACTGCGATACAAAAGAGTGCGATAAAGCTTGACAAAAGGAGATCAATCGTTCATGCATTGCGCACGGAGATATACGTAGAAGTGGGGCATTGTGTTTGCTTGAACAAAGGAATCGGACAGTGTGTGGAAAGGGTGAAAGGTACGGAGTGTTATAGGTGCAAGCAAGGAATCAGTAAAAGAAAACAAATGTCTTAACGTAATAATAAATGTGAAGCCAAAACTCCATCGATCTCCTTTTCGCTTGTGTGTGCGTCAAAGTGAGAGTCGGCTGATTCACTTTACCAAGCAAACCTAACTGTCACGCGGTTCTGCCCTTTGGTCTCGTGTGTGCTATACGGAAAACCGCTCGGAACGAACGAAGACGCTCAAAAGATGTCGTGCTACATGCGGCTCGGGTTTCTGTGGGAATCGCGTTGCAGCTTGCCGGATGTACAAGATAGAATGATACTTGACTTCCCTCGGACTGAGCATCTTCTGGACCCTGACGAATAGCCGCACTGCAAGCTTAGGCGTGAGGCTGAGTATCACTGTTGATAATGAATTTCTTCCTATTCAAAACTCTTCCGGTGAAGGGAACATGGCCCCTATTCCCATACATAGTATAGGATATACGGCTCGCCCTCTTTTATTTCCTGTAATCGAATACGAGCGAACATCCGAGAAAGACGACCTTCGAATATCGAATTGAGTAACGAATATTTCCAATTTCCAAATAAAGTAAAATACAGTCGTTGCATGGAGTCCGTTTGCTTAAAAAAAGGCGGGGGGTTTGCATGTAACATTATCGATACGTCATGCCGTTAACTGGATGGCAGATCAACTGAGAAGGAAAAACTGAAAGGTGGTCGTATGTGGTGGACCATTACAGTAATAAAACAAGGAAACGGCACGTCAACGGTGTCGTAGTGGTGTAGTATACTGTACCGAAGAAAATGCTATACAGCGCCGCACATCGTTTTAAGGGAACCAAATGGAGATATTGGCTAAATAGTAAATTGCTTTGCCTAAACCAAGAAAACAAATTTGTAGTCTGCCTAAGGTGAGGCAAGCTTATTGTTCAAAAGTTCTCCTCCCTGCGTTCGCTAAAGAACTGATGCGTGTGTATCAACCGTGATTCTCCTGTAGCAGAATGATTCAGGCGTGTCCCTGCTTTTGCATCGGTTTATTTCCAGGTAGATACTGCAGCAACTGTTATACCTTATGGTGTTGGAACAGAGACGGATATTCGACAACTTTGAACACGTATCGAAAACAGTGACTATTCGATGTGTATTCGAAATTTCCAATATTCGCAAGTCCCCTGTCCCCGATGACGAGTACAGTCGAGGTGCGGAAAACTAATGAATTCTCCGTGTGTGCGGCAAATCCGTGTTCGACATGTTCTACTCCATTGACTACTGTCCTGACAAGCTTGTTGAGCGTTTGCCCAGCATAACTAGTGAAAAGGAGGAGGGGAGTGTAGTTCCACGTCTACTCGTCGACCTAGTAACTAATTCGGTAAACTAGATGAACCAGTTCGTTCTATAGTTTTAGCGTGAAAGCCGCTGCAGCTGCCACAAACGAAGGAGGGCGTGTATCAATGCATTTGTCGTTCGGTAATTGCAATGCATATGGAGCAAAATTCAAAGTCAAACGTAACATTAAAACTTAAAACCGCACATAACTGCGCCACATCGCTAAAACTACAGCCTAATTACAGAATTACGAGAGGTAACTGAATAACATTACCGTGTGTACGTGCAGTGCACGACGCGCAGGTCGGTATTAGACAACCTAAAGGGGCGCTAAAGAACCCTAACAAATCAGTTTAGCTTGGCATGGCATTGTTTCAGTAGGGCGGTGTGTGTTCGCGGATTTCAAGTTATTTTATCGTACTTGAGCCATTTGGGAGCATGAAATTATCGAGACGTAACATATGCTACATTGAGCCCTTGCTTCCTGTAGAATGCAATGTACTCCTTCCTTACTAATAAACAATTAAGCATAGGTCCTAGCAGATGCCGTCAAAATTGACGTTACGGGGAGCTGGTGCAGGATCTGGCGTCGCCATCGTATTTCGAGTTCGACTGCTAATTCAAGAGTGCACTGATTCCGTAGGCTGCAGTCATGATGATTTACCGTCATCAGGTGCGAGATTAGCTTTCCCTTTTTTTTTATGCATTGATTTCAGAGGGTGCTTTCTGAATAGGAGCGTAGCGATTGTTAAAGATTGCGATAAAGTGTAATCGCTCGCAGATGCGAAGAGTGCTAGCGAAAACAAAAGAGTACGTGTAGTATTTGAAAGGTGTATACCGACGTGACATTTTCGACCTGTCGCCTCGTCATTAAATGAAAGTCCAAATACTCTAGACTAATAAAGAGGTGCTAGCAAGCGTCAAGACGTCGTAAAGAACTTGTAATTACACTTGTTTCTGGTAACTAGTATCGTTTCCGGTATCCAAGAGGTGGATGCGTTATGACGTCATGAAACACTGGCTCGCCACGTTCTTGCGATCGCTGCGGCTGCCGCACGCGAGCGCAGCCAGAAAACACGCGCGGCAGTCTTGTTTGTTTATGAGCAACGACATACGCAACGTCATCAAATTTTGCCCTGTCTCATGACGTTGCTATAATGTCGATGACGCCAGCTCCGGCACTTCGAGACCAACATTGAGGTCGTACCGGTACAGCCGGATATACGATAGCGCAACAAATATGAAGGAATCGCTAGGACTGGTCTCCTTTTGGCGAACGCCGTAAACATCTTCGCTTAAAAGTTCTTATACAATTTATAATACCAAAGTGCAATTGTGGCTCCGTCATACTTACACCCACCTCATTACATGGGTGCCCGAGGAGACCACGCTTTCAGAATTCAGGAGTACCTCCCCAGGACAGATCTTTTTAGATGTTCTTTCTTTCCGAGAACCGTTAAGGAATGGAATTCGTTACCGGAGAAAATCGTGAGCCGGAGCTCTGCTCATGTGTTTTATTCTGTCTGATTCGTATTTTGCCTGGCATGTTTTATTCTGCGTATAATATGCTGTATAATGCCTGTTGGCGCGGAGGGTTTTAAGGGGAAAAATAATAAAGAATAAAATATCTGACATATGTTTCCAAACGTGCCTATTCGCTAAGTGTCATCATTTTACGTGCACGAAACACGTGGCAGAGTCTCTACAACTTATAAAATATGTACCGGCGCTCCTTTAACATCGCATTCGCTCTTTCAGACAACGCCGCACTTAAAACGTCTCACAGTACATTGTACACTGCCTCGTAGCGAAATGCCAGCCCTTTACAAAAGTCAGTGTTCTGAATTCGAAGCCCTAACATACCTTACAGTGCGTAGACAGAATTCAGCGACATTCCTAACCACCGCGACGTCGTCGTCAAACTATGGTTATAACGGCGAGCGCCGGTTTTGTGCTGACAGGGCCAGACCCGCAAATGTCAGGGCGAGCGCTCACGCCCGATCGATGTTCGGTGGAGCGTCAGCGACCGCTGTTTGTCGCGCCTCGCTTATCTTTACGTGTACACAGCAGCGGCCGCCCCCAAAACACGAGTTATTGAGGGTCATATTCCTACGCCAGCCCAAACGAGGCTGGCTCTTTTTTTGCGCGTATTTTACAGTGCACGCAAAGTTTCCCTTATACATATATGGTTGTGACATTCTGCGCGAAGGGCGCCGTGTCCGCACCTAGGGACGCCATTGCTTGCACGTCAAGGTCACGATGCTCAAGGGACACTTACAGGACAAAACTATGTTCACTCGGACCATTAAAGTATTTATGGGAAATGCTATTTTGTTTCATTTGGCGGAAGAAGTTGCTTATTACTGGGAAAAAAATTAGGACCAACCTTTTCTTTCTTAAATATTTTCATCCACCCGAATGTAGTAGGGAGCTAGAAAGTGCACCCATATTGGTTTCTCCGAAAGAAGGCTTCGCAGTTGAGGAAGATTTCGTCTTGGTCCGGGTGTCGAACCAGGAACAAACGCCTTTCCGGGGGGGTCTTTCTACCATCTGAGCTAACCTGGAAGCTAGCAGATCTCAGCGCGAGGGCGAATCAATCGCAAACTGGAAGCACAGGGACACTGATGGTTAACAATATGGACACCACCTAAAACAAAGTGGTGTTGGTTCACCTC
The DNA here is from genome assembly GCF_013339745.2 of Dermacentor silvarum. Taxonomy (NCBI): domain Eukaryota; kingdom Metazoa; phylum Arthropoda; class Arachnida; order Ixodida; family Ixodidae; genus Dermacentor; species Dermacentor silvarum. The sequence continues at coordinate 166,400,717 of NC_051159.1, forward strand.
CCTGCCTTTGCTCTCTCTCTCTCTCTCTCTCTCTCTGTGTATGTGTGGGGGGTGCTATAAGCACGCAAAACAAGCCTGAAAGACCAGTACAGGGTAGCACAAACCCCAGTTAAACGAAGTGAAGTTAGGACCTTCCGTTCGAGAAACCGTCGCAAAGGCGCAACCGCAAGACTCCGCAGGTGCAGCGGTGTTTCATGGCGCATTACGTCAACCGTGACTCCTATTGTCTAGTGCGTTTTTTAAGGGCTATTTAACGAAGAAAAGAAATAAAGCTCGTAGCAAGGCCGGCGGCTGCGCCGTCTCTAATGTTTCCGGCAAGGTAGTTCAGAAGCATGCAGTTGTGACGCAACGGCTGGCGCTCGGAAGCCACCGCAGCGCTCTGAGGACGAGAAAGCATCCGACCCGCTCAACCGTGGCGGACGAACTAGACGCGGGCCACCTGCTACACCACGGCAGCAGTGGCTGAATCAGGTTTGACAAACGTGACGTGCTTGAGAAAGTGCGAGTCTGCACTTCTGTGCGCAAAGGTTCGCTTTCCTTTCCTTTTGTGCAGGTTCGGGACGCCACACAGACCTCTATAGTATTCTGTGGAGCCGGTGGTATCGTCTGTATATAGCCAGCGCGAAGGGTCATTGCCGGCTTGGCATGTTTTTTTTTTTCTTTTTTTTTAATTTGTATTGCCTGTGCATATGATATTACACATTCTGATCATGTTTCGCAGCCGTAAGCTCGGCAGTGATTTCTGGTGTGCGCCGGCCTTCTTATCTGACGCATTACTGCACGGTGTTAACGAGCTTTGTCATTGGAAGTGTCGTATACATATATCTCTCTCACACACACAGACACACACGCACGCACGCAGGCAACGTAGAGAAATGCAATAAGTTGCTGGTGTGGTGGCCATCGGATCACCGAAGCTAGCCAGCGCATAGTTCCGTCACTGTGTGGTCGGGAGGGAATGTCGTGTGCGTTCCGGTTTGTCGATCACTTTCTCTGATGTGTGTGATAGTAGGAAAACTTGGGCGAGTTGGTGGAAATTCATATTTGGCAAGCAGCGGCGCTAACTAGATGAGGGGGAAGAAAACCGGATGACAACACAAGCGCTTCTTTTCTTCGTCGTCTTCTAGTTAGCGCTCCTGCTTGTCAAGCTGATGTGTGTGGTTCGACAGGGTCGTCTGATTTGCAATTTTTTCCGGTTTGTGTAATAATTGGTCTGACGTCCTTTTTGTATTCTCGTCAGCAGCCGAATTCTTGTGTCCGGTCCCCCTTATAGATAGAGACCGTTATGTTGTCCGTGACAGGGAGGTGACCCTCGCTCCTCGGTAGAAAGTATTGCTTTATATCATATTATTAGTATTATAAATAACTCAAATAGCATATACTGATTGAGCGTGTACAGAAAAAGTTCATGAGTATATAGAAACTTTGTTTTCGGACCTCGCGCACCAACAACATCTTAAAGTTTGGATAACGTCTGCAGCTAAGTGACGGAAGTCACTTAGCTGCAGACGTAGTCGTATACCGACGTCCTCTTTTTATAGAAAATCATTCTTGCAATTATTACATGTACGGATATACTAGCTTCTGTTTCACTGCGGGTTCCGCAGAAGACTACCAGGGGACGTAGACCCTTCCACGTTCCTGTCTCTTTCAGCCCCTCCACAGAATGCAAAGTCTGCATAACTGCCATTTTCTCCATCTTGATATCTTAAAAAAAAAAAAAAAACCGGATGTCTTCTTTTTGTTCCGAGCTTCGCACTTTCTCATGAGCCTTCTTTCTAGCTGCGCTTCTCTCCTGTCTTCACACAGTTTCTCTTTCCTTCCGTATATGTACTCTGTCCAGCAAATGTGTGTTATTGCTGTATTGTTGTTATTGTGTTATTGCTGTATTGTTGCTTATTATGTGGCTGCTTACAGTTGTCTATTGTTTTTATTTTTCATCAAGTGTTTTGTATCCCATAACTTTTTTTTTTAAATGTTTCTTTTTCTTTCTCTGTGCGCCAGCACTCAGACCTCATTGTGGAGGACTGCGGTTAAAAATGACATGCGTCGCTTCTGTCGCGTCTTTGTCGTCTTTCAACCTCCTTCCTCTCAAAGCGTGTTTGAGCGGTTCAGATACGTGGTATCAGAGAGATTACAAACACCGTACCCAAAGTAAGCGTTTACTCCTACCACCCTCCATATCTGTGGAACTATAGGGGCGGGTGAATATTCGAAGTTTCGATTGCAAATCGAATACTGAGCACTAACTATTTGTGTTCGTATTCGAAAAAGTACTATTCGGTATTATCGAATGTTCGTAACTAACCAAATATTTCGAAACAACCGAATGTTGTCTGGTTACTCTTCTCCGTCTGCTAAACAAAGTGTCGCAAATTATTAGAAGCGGCACAACGACAAAAGTTTTTGAAGCAATGCCGAAGCAGCATGCTTAATGCAAGCTTTGTTTACGGTTTCGTGGCGGAAGCCTACATTACAGCTTGTGACCTTTTCTTGTGGTTTGTCATTTTCTCTGTTGTAAGTATAGTTATGTAGCAGTTTATCTTTTATGCTACAACTTACGATGTTTTCCTCGCAACGGGCCCTTTTACGCGTGTGTACGACGTACAAGTCCTTTAGTAGCTTTAGCACCATTTTTTATTGAAAAAGCTTGCTTGCAATCAGGCTCTAAAATTGTTGTGCAGCTATTCGTGCATTTTTTTTTTTATGTCAGTCACTGCTGTTGTATTCAAAAATGATCCTTAGTTCCTGATAGATAGCTGTCCTTTTTTGCCCTAGTCACTACAGGCGTGGTGCCTAGTTATACCGTAATACATATTCGTGCATTGTAAAAATATGCGCCCTCGTTTGAATATTCGATATTCGATTCGATATTTGATAATTACTATTCGTAAGTTCGGTTCGTATTTGAAAAAAAAAAAGTTGGTAATCGCCCACTTCTATAAAGAACCCAAGACAAGTAAGAGCAGTGTCGCTTATGCTAATCTTTGGGTATGCTGATTGATCCACTTGGACGGGCTGTTCCTAAAGCTATTTGGTCACAAGAAACAATATGGGGATGGACTGCTCGCATGTTCTGCTACATTGATGAGTGCATACATCTACAGCTGCACTGATCGGAATGTTACTGGTGCGAACTGGGAATGATGATGATGATTATGATGATGGGGATGTTTATTGGCATCACTTTTGAAACGGACCGGCGACACATAGCCACCTAGCCTGTCTGATCTAATCAGGTTTTACTACGTCTGTTGCCGTCTAGCGTGTTGCTTATCTGATCTCGACCTTTACTTTCGTCGTTAAAACCTCTATCTCTAAATTTTACCGTTGCCTACGCTGGCAACGACTCCGGCTTTATCGATCTCTTCCCTGTCTTTTTTTTTTTTTCCACCAATGCGGTAAACGTCTCTTACTTATCTCTACTGTTGACCATTTAATTCTTCCATCCTCTTTGAATGCCAACGCTTATAGAAGGTGGACGTTTCCTAGGGTCTCTCCTGGTGAATATCTTCGCATTTCATTTTGTGCCGAGTCGTTTCCGTTGAAAGTTTGCGCTAACGCTAAGCTTTATAAGCGTGTACAGGGCCATTTGTGCTGAAGACTGATCCCGCAAAACGTCGTCATGCCTTTTGACGCGTCTGTAGCTATGCGCCAAGAGCAGCTGTGTCGTTGCTCCGAAGGGGTGTGCTTTGGGACTAAAATAACAACGCCAAGGTTGCCGGTGTTCACAAAAATCCGTTTTACAGGCCTCGCTGTTTACAACCTCAATTGTCTCTTTAAAACGAATATCTTGTTACTGGATTAAGCTAAACTTTATCACGTAGGTAAGACACTCACTGGAAAAAAAAAAAAAAAAACGAACTGGAAATGTCAAACTAGAATATTGTATTTGATATATGTGACTGTCAATGTGTCTTAATCAAATATTGTCGTGCGTGCAATAATTAAGGGAAATACACATGCACCATCGTACACCAATACATCAGTACATCATCGTCATCATCGGAACATCACTCATATTTGGCGGCATGTAAGCTAATTTTTGTTCACTTTAAATTCGCGTTCGAACCATTAGCTGCGTTGCTGTTTACTTTGTAGCTTACTGTACGTCACAAAAAACCACGGGTGACGTAAAAGCTAGCATTTCAACAAGTAGAAAGTTTATGTACAAAACCTTCCTTGACTGATGTTAGCCAGCTAATGAAATAATTTGATCTTGTTATGGTGTTGATTTGTGTAAAAAAATGCCTTCAAAAGCAACTCAGCGCACTGTCCTTCAGAGTGCCCATCAAGGGATTGTAATTATAATACACAGTTAATAGCAGTACTCTTGCAAATGTTTGGCTGTCATGGAACATATTATGTGGGACGCATGCACACAGGCTATAGTATGTGGTTAAGTAAACCAGGTGTCAAAACCAACCAGCTCAGTTTCAGCCTCTTCATCCATTAAGCGAGAAATTATTTCGAGTTCCACTCATGCAATTATTTGTGTCGACTTATGTAATTTGTTTGGCTACTCATATACTATAGGACCATTTGTGTGTGACCTTTAGTCAGATGGACAGAGACCCTTTATCCAGGTTTCATGTCGTTGGCTGCTTAAACCGATCAGACGTGCATTGTGATGGCAACTTTGTAACGGTGGTTTCTCATAATATTTCAAACGGCACTGCTATGGATGTAGCTGCAAATGCTGTGTAACAGCAGACGACACTCGTCGACGGTATAAATCGACACCGCAGGCACGTTTCCTGCAGCAGTTGTTCCGCGTTCGCGTTTAGCTTCACGCTGTGTAGAAAACAGGCCTTTCAGGCACTCTCGCTTCAGTCGCTTCCTTTTCATGCCTTTCTATTTGTTTCTGTCGCACTATTGATGCTACATGTCGTTGATTATGTGTTGCCTGAAATCTTTCTGTAGACGCAGCGTAGCACGTCATTGTGACGTCACTGATTTATTTCAAAGGTACCCTACCCGTGTTTCTAGAGCGTATACGTATTGCAAGGGCACGAACGTACAACCACCCGAAGGTGGGACCACTACAGAATAATACGCATTAGCGCAGGAAAATTTAAAACCTGCTAGGTTGAGTATTTCGTTTCATAAAAAATGCGGTGCACCATTTTTTTTCTTTTTTTGTGTGTGTGTGTGTGTGTGTGTGTGTGTGTGTGTGTGTGTGTGTGTGTGTGTGTGTGTGTGTGTGTGTGTGTGTGTGTGTGTGTGTGTGTGTGTGTGTGTGTGTGTGTGTGTGTGTGTGTGTGTGTGTGTGTGTGTGTGTGTGTGTGTGTGTGTGTGTGTGTGTGTGTGTGTGTGTGTGTGTGTGTGTGTGTGTGTGTGTTCAAAAAAGGTGTGAACGATACAAAAGTGAAATATGAAACAGAGGAAAGCTATAGGAGCGAAGTACGCCACTCGCAACTAAGTTTATTTGGAGCGAACAGCTCACTTTTTCAAGGAAGGTGCCAACGTGCGGGAACCATTGCGCACCGCGATGACAAACGGATACCAGAGGAAATCAAATTGCCAGAATGCACGCTTATCCCAACAGATTCAAATAATTTGTGCTCACGCTGCGCAGGGTCGCAGACGCATCGCTATTACAAATGTCTCGTTGCTTTTTGATGTACTATGCCTCCATTAACCGTCGCGCTAACGCGTGCGTGGTTTTTAATACGCTAGCATTAAAATTTTCCGTAACAGTGAAGGCAAAGCGCGCACATGTGAGAGCGCCCCTGAAAATATATAGTAGTCCCTCATTCTCTTCCGTGTTAGTTTAAGCTTTGGAATAGAAAAAGATAGAAACCTTATGTACAACAGCAAAATCAAGCAAAGCACACCACTGAGTGTTAAATCTGACTAATTTTTCCGCTTTTCTCTTCCGCGTCAGAGCAAATGCGAAACAGCCGCAAAATGAAGCTGCGCCGGTTCAGTATCGGCTCCAACAAACCAAAAGAGCTGTCAGACGCTGCCGGAATACCGTAAAAACCGGAATATAGGTCTAACTTTTTTTTTCTTCAACAAACCGCGGCAAAAAAGTCGAACCCCGTCTCATATACTGGTTTTTTTTTTAATTTTTTTTAATTCTTTTTTTAAGAATTAAACTTGGGGTGGTTGGTCGATCTATACTCCGGTTCCACCTATATTCCGGCTTTTACGTTACTTGGCGTGGTGACACATGTGCAGAAGCTCCACCGCCGTAGCTTTCCCTTCATTACCACAGAAAGTTGTCGGTGAGTTATGCCCGCAAGCGCTGCAAAATAATAGTGGCGTGCGGTTTTACGCCACAAAGAAAGTATGAATGAACCAGCTAGCCCAGCGACAAGTATAGTAATAAGTGCAGCGATTCCCTATCGTAATGTGATTAACTAGGCCCCAGCAGACGCTGTCGATTTGCATAATGTCGCAGACAGCGCATTTGTGAATTGAAAGACAAGCCGGTGCCAAGTCGCAGCAGCAAAGCCCCGAGTGGGCTTTGCATCATCGTGGGCTATGCGGATACGCCCTAGCGGGGGGGGGGGCGCATTTCAGATGGGATGTAAGCGTGCGAGAGCTTCGCTCGTGCCAGCTATATGTGTGGCACCTGGGCAACGCGGTTGCTCGGAATAGCATCAGTCAGTGGCGTGTATACACACACTGCGAAGCGACGATGCTCCCGATTGTCGCCGTTTGTCGCGCGCCGCGGAGCGTGCATGCATGCGGCTCGGTGCGTCGGGCCGCGCAGCAGACTGTATACGCGAACGGGGTTCATTGAACCGGAAAGGTCGCGGACTTCGGGAGCCGTGCGAGCATTGTAAGCCCTATACCGTTCGGTTTCCGTGTGGTCCACCGCAGTCACGGTTACTGTATAGGTGAGTCAGCTTGACAAAGATAAAGAAGGAAATTTGCGTGGAGTATAAGAATGAATCGGTTTGCATGATGACATTGTCCTGTTCGGCAACAATGGGGATGGATTACAACAAATGATTGAGGACCTTAACCGAGAAAGTCTAGGAGTGGGGTTGAAGGTCAATATGTAGAAGACGAAGATAATGTTCAATTGCCTGGCAAGGGAACGAGAAGTTCAGGATCACCAGTCAGCCTCTAGAGTCTGTAAAGGAGTATGTTTATCTATGTCAATTACTCACAGGGGATCCTGATCATGAGAAGGAAATTTACAGAAGAATAAAATTGGGTTATAGTGCATACGGTAGGCATTACCAAATCCTGACTTAGAGCTTACCACTGTCATTGAAAAGTGTACAATCATTGCTTTCTACCGGTGCTCTACCATACGGGGCAGAAACTTGGAGGTTAACAAAGAAGCTCGAGAACAAGTTTAGGACCGCACAACGAGCGGTGTAACGAAAAATGTTAGGCCTAACGTTAAGAGACAGGAAGAGAACGGTGTGGATCAGATAGCAAACGGTGATAGCCGATATTCTAGTTGACATCAAGAGGGGAAAATGGAGCTGGGCAGGCCATGTAATGCGTATACGATGGATAACCGGTGCACCATTAGAGTTACAGAATGGATACCAGCAGAAGGGAAGCGCACTCGAGGACGGCAGAAAACTAGGTCGGTTGATGACGTTAGGAAATTTGCAGGCGCAAGTTGGAATCAGCTAGCGCAATACAGGCGTAATTGGAGATAGATCACAGGGAGCTCCCTGCAAGAGTTCTTGGTCCTGCAGTGGACATAAATGTAGCTGATGATGATGATGAAGAATGAGTCCGTGGGCTACATGAACACGCCATGCTGAAAGTCCTCGCTACATGTACAAGTTTGATTGATTGATTGATTGATTGATTGATTGATTGATTGCAACAACGAAACAAAAGTAATGATGGTGGTTTAAAAAAAAAAAAGGCCCTGGGGAAGCAGCCTCAGTATTCGCCTCGCAGCACTGCGGGCATTTGGTGATACTGAACTGCATGCACGAGAAAATGCTACGACTAAAGGCGCTGATAAGGACATAAAGGATAAGCACGGCTGAGAAGAAGGCAGAGAAGACACTCTTTTCTTCCTCTTGGCGCGTCCTTAATTAAAGCGCTATAAAGTTGCATTGTCTCAACCTCTCAAGGTGTGACTGAGGACCTGCAATCGCTAGATCTCGACTGATTCTGGGGGTGCACAGCATACGAGGATGCGTGCAGTGACAGCGGGGCGTGCACCCCGTGACACGGACGGGGGGACACCAGGTGTATATAGTCATGAGTCCGACAATACGTGTTTCCTGCGCCGGTATAATAAGAGGAAACCGGGCACGCGCTCGGCGCGGCTCCGTTGTCGTGCGCCGCAACTGCATGTGCACTGCAGCTGACACTGTTACTGCGCGGTCGCGCGTGTATACGAAGCCATGCTGTATGCGTATACTGACCTAAAAAAAAAAAAAAAAAAAAAAAAAACAGATCGGCAGTGATCGGGTTGCTTGATCGCTGCTGAATCAGTGGGAACGAAGAATAAAAGAACTATCGCTAATGCTGCTCACGTGGGTGCAACTACTGATCGATCGTTGCAATCATTGCTGCTTGAAGAGGCGAAACACAGGAATGAAATTCTAATAATAGTATAATGATGGCAAGTTGACATCGTTCACTGTTGCCTTAGATTTCGGCTGAGGTTTTAGCTCTTACTCCGTTGAGAGCCTTTACTCCAGAGTGTGCTATTGACGAAAGCTTTATAAAGGGGCTTAATGTGCTTTCTTTCTTTCTTTCTTTCTTTCTTTCTTTCTTTCTTTCTTTCTTTCTTTCTTTCTTTCTTTCTTTCTTTCTTTCTTTCTTTCTTTTGTGTCCTGCGAGCTGTTCACTAATGGCCCCAAATACCTTGGTTTAGCCGCGTAGTTATAGTATTTCCTTGCAGTACGCATCTAATTTAGGCACTGCGTCTGCAACAATGCACACCAATATTGCGACTGAGAATTGTAAGTATACTAAGGAAAGTAATCAAGATAGGAGATCGCCTAGTTTGTGCAAGGTGTCTAAATAGAGCTTGAAGTATTGAAGTTTGGACGGTTGCCAGCGGGGCGAGTGCATACGTCTTCCCGTATAGCGTGTTCAGCTGTGTAGTTGATGTTAAAAGTAGTGATTTACTACAGGCTAATTGTTCAAAGGACTAAGCGTTTACCAAGAACAGCGAATCCGAAATAGTCGATTTTGTTTCCCTGCATGTGCCTGAGTTATGGCGTTGGGTTCACAATGAAAATTACTAAGAAAGTGTTTTTTTTTTTTTTTACCTTTTCTGCGACTGTATAGTTCTAATGCTGATGAACAGGAAATAAATGCGTTAAAAATTAGCTTTGGGCAGAATTAGGTCATGCCTGGAAAGGACGCCGGTATTGTTGATAGAGGACTGAAGCGAATCGGTTGTTTGGTTAACCTATATATGTAACACGCAGCCAGCGCACACAGCACTAACGAAGCACAAGATAAGTGTGACGTTTTGCGACGCATTACCAGAGCAGATAATGTAAACGGACACACAATGATAGCACAGACGGCTGCTTGTCACATGTATTCTGTGTTTTGTTGCCGTTATCCGCACTGATAATGTTCGCGTATTGGCAGCGTGTTACGTAAGACAGAGACTGTTAACTAGCTGAGCTTAATATATTATGTTGTTACCTGCCTGCTGTATGCTTTCTGTAACTTTACGGCCAACGCACGCCATGTATTATGTGTTGTGTTTCGAAGAGAGGCCATCGCGTTTCCTGCGATGTTCTGTCGTAGGGGTGTTACCGTTGGCGTGATGGTATATATAGGGTATAGAGACAGATCAACGAGCTATGTAATTCTTTCACGCCTCTCAGATATTGAAGCAAGCAATAACTTGGAGGACGCTTAAGCTTCGCCTTTAAGAGAGAGGAACGCGATAGCATTCAAAGATATCCCTGACTGCTTCTCACGCTTCCCGGTAACTGTAGCTTATGTAACCGCAATGTTTACCGGGAGACGCTTGCGGCGAATGCTATGCACGAAGGCGAGCTTTCTGGTAAAAACACGGCCTCTTGCGTGGGGCGATCCCGGAGGTAGTTCACAGCCCCCAAAAATACATCATTTTCAGGTTTCTGTTATTGTTTCGCACTCTTAATATTTGTCTGAGAAGATTTAACATAAAAGGCATGCGCCGTCGGTGTTTTGTTTCATGACATTTGTTTGTGGGCTGTCATTCTCAAAATTCCGTGGAATAACTTTGTCAAGAATGTAAGACAGGGTATGAGCAACTTTAGTCATAGAATGGCGTGGCATCTACATATACCTAAATATATACGGAAGTTTTCGCTTGCGGACAACGACGCCGACACCGGATTTTCTGCGACACGGGTCCCTTAACGCTATATATTGCGCTAAAACAGCAAGCAGCTTCAGCGCCTCAGCGGCGCCTCTCGGTGTAGGCTGGGAATATAATTATACGAATGGGTAATCCGAAATAGCGGCCGGTCTGTGGGCAACACGAACACCGTAATATATGTATGCGTATAAATATAGGCACTCTGCACGTGTCGCTCAAGCTGCGACGCATTTCCCGTGTCCGCTGTGTCTTGTCCATCAGCGGAGAGGAAAATACGTGCGAGACTCGATCGTGCGCCCTCGGAAACATTTGTTTCTTGCCCGCTGTGCATTCGCTGACACCAACTTCCTTCTAAGGCTGCGCGCCTTTTGTCTTTGCTCCTTCTTATGAAACCGGCGGCTGATCCAGGCGCGTGGCCAACTTTGTTTCGTAAGTGCCCCGCCTCACATGAAGTCTCCCTGCAGGACGTTATCTCTTGTTTATCTGTCGCATTGAGACGGCTATGATACTGCGGTGGCCAGCGTAAAACTTGTGCGTGTGATAAACCAGTTCGGCGGAATGAAGAAGTGTCGTTTCACTTGTGGAGTTCCGTGGAAAACTTGGCACTGGGCATTCTGGCGATACGATCCTTAATTTCGGGGCCAGGCTTTCCAAACACCCTTCGGCGTGCGTCTTTTGGCACATAGTGATCATCTCCGTAATGCAAAGCAAGAAATAGAAGAAAGCTGTTTAAGCGCTGAAAGCTATTTATAGAAGAAAGCCGAAAACTTAAACAATCAGCAGTCACTGTGGGTAATTTCGTTTTTGTGTTTTGAGCTACTATAAATATCGTATATCCCAGCTATCCTATCTTGCGCCATTTTTCTTTTTTTTTTTCGTTGAACAACTTGCTGCCGTTAGCTTGGACAATGGTCAATCGTATGAAGTCTGTCGAACGGTAGCGGCAGTATACGCGTATAATCGTGGTCATGTAACGAGTTCGTGATCGCAAATTTCATTCTAAGGGGGCCAGCCATAGATCTCTTACAGGAGCTTCGACACTTCCACACTATATCGTATAAAAACGCGCTTGGTCTTGCGCTTAGTTGGCACGTGAGCTATAAGTATACCTCCACAAGGACATTCCCGCCTTCCCCATCGATCTTTTCACGTTATTTTTTTTTTTAATTCTATAACACATGGAGAGCAGCTGAGCGGAGAAAGGCGTTGTCCCTTCCTGGTCTTTGTAGCCTCTCTCTTGCGTGAGTGCGTGCCTGCAAGCGAAAAAGCAACGAGTGGCAGCCCTGTAGCCTCTGCCACTGTGGCAGTGGCAGAGGCTTTGCCTTTGTGATGGCGACGCCATCACAAAGGCAAAGCCGAAAATCGTGCGCAACACACTCCGGCAGCCGCCGGCTACCGGAGGAGACTCGCTGAGCGCACCGGACAGTCCGAGGGTCGATGCCAGAACGATGTTAACCCGTGCCCCCTACGCTCCGTTCCCACCGCTCGAAATCCGTACACTGCAGCTGAACCAGTTCAGCTCCCTTCGTCAAAGAGGTCGCGTACGTCGCGTCACCGCCGCGGACACTGCCACATTCAAAGATGCGGGCGTCAGCGCCCGAAACGTTCTTGCACTCGAAACCGGCTGGCCAGCTGAAGCCCCCACTTCTCGGACCACAGACAACGCATTCTGCACGTTCTTCCGTCACGGTCTGAACACACAAAATCTGCCCGCTCCCCGCAGAGCACGCGGCTTACGTACATTAGCGCAAGGAGGGCGTGTCAGGTGGGGGCGGGGAAGAGGTTCTGACGCAACAATAAGCCAAAGGAGAGACGACTCAAGGACAGCACGAAGAGAAAGAGAAGGCGAAGAAAGACGGCGACGCGGGCGCTCCAGACGCGACGAAAGGAGGCCAGTCAGTCTAATCGCACCGTTCTGGCGAGCCGCAGTTCTCTTTGTCCACAAGTGCGCGAGCCGGGGAACGCGGCGGAGCCGCAGTCATCGCAAAGTATGTGCGATAACGGGTTCCACTGCGAGCAAGGGAGAAAGTTGAGCGACGCTCGGAACTGGGACGGGTCAAGGGAGCCAACCAGCCGCCCGAGCGCTATAGCTGCGCGGACATCGGTATAACGCCGAAGAGGGCGCGCGAGGTTAATACACTCGCCTCGGTCGCCTCTGTGTGGAGAGTCTTACGTTATACAGCGTCCACTGGGCGTCCCTGTAGATAAGGTGTACAGAGCACGTACAGGGTCACTGTGTATAAATAGCCACCGCGGTGACGTATACTGCACGTTTAGATTCGCGTACATTTTGATTTAGATTCACGTTACAGAACACCAGCTCTTGTCGTGATGGCTCAATGGCGATGGCGATATGCTGCTCAGCATGAGGTCGCGCGTTCGATCCCCTGCCGTGGTGGCCACATTCTCGTAGGCTCGAAATGCAAAAACGTTCCGTGTGCGGTGCTTTGGGTGCGCGTTGAAGAACACCACATAGTCAAAATAATCAGGAGCCTCCAATTCCAGCGTCTTTCGCAACACACCGTGCATTTTCTAGGCGTTCTTGTTTTCGTGTGCGGCGTCCTGCCTGTAAATATTGCAACAAGTGTGGCGGTGCTGAGTGACTATAGACTGTTTTACTAATTGCCAAATCAGTTGTCTTACTACTAGTCAGTATAACAATTAGGCCGTTGGCATATTACCTCGATGCTATTTGCGCAGTTATGCAGAGGTACAGTGTGCTTTACGACAGGCAGTATGTTGAAGCGGCTTCCGCGATCAGATCAAGTGTGACTGCAAGCCACTCTAGCTCGCAGGCTTCGCACTTCTTTCTTTGAACGGTGACCCCTGCTGCCATTGTACTATAGTTGGTGACAAGTGCATTGTGCGGAAACGCATTTCTACAATTACAGGAAAAAAATGGTCTAGCTGTCACGAAAGTACTAACCAAAACCGAGAGCCATACTTGACGCTCGTCGCGAAAGCGGAGCGAACAATGGTTCGCGGCGCGGTCGACTTCCAGGAGTATATCTGCCCTTCCCGCGACACAGATCTCGCGGCTGGCGGCCCTGAGAGCGGATCCGTCGGCGTCGTATTTCCGTGTGCGTAGGCGTCATCTGCTCTGCCTTCTCATTGCCGCCCATAGTAACCCTTTCTCTCTCTCTCTCTTTTCTGCGCCTGCGCAAAGGAAAAGACGAAGCAAACCGCCTAAAGCCAACTTATCTGCGTTTCCTTGTGACATAAATTCTCTCGTGCTCTCAATGATCGTCGGAGACCTTCAGATTGCGCCAGCGTGTGGCCTTCGTCCCTCCGCCTCGGCCTTTCTCTGACGCCGCCACCGCCCCGCGATACTGTGTGCCGCAAAAAGTGTTCCGTTTCCGCGTTTATAGTAAACTCCCTCTCAATAAGCAGCAGCAGCAGCAACAGCCTCGAGACCGTGGTGCCTGGTTCGCGTATTATAAAGTAGATATGGGCTTGTTGTTTTTGGCCAGGTTGCTTCTAATACCGTGCGGCCGCTCGTCGCAAGATTATTTGCGTCTTCTCATCCGCCGCAGTGAATCAGTGACTATGGCGCTCTCCTGCTATATAGAACACAATGTCGCTTGTTCGATACCCCGTCGCAGCGGCAGCATTCCGATGGGGCGGAATGTAAAACCGTTAGTGCACCATGAATGGAGTACTGGGCCAGCTGGTACATCATCATCATCATCAGCCTATATTTATGTCTACTGCAGGACGAAGGCCTCTCCCTGCGATCTCCAATTATCCCTGTCTTGCGCTAGCGTATTCCAACTTGCGCCTGCAAATTTCCTAACTTCATCACCCCACCTGGTTTTCTGCCGACCTCGACTGCGCTTCCCTTCTCTTGGTATCCATTCTGTAACCCTAATGGTCCACCGGTTATCCATCCTACGCTTTACATGGCCTGCCCAGCTCCATTTCTTCCGCTTAATGTCAACTAGAATATCGGCTATCCCCGTTTGTTCTCTGATCCACATCGCTCTCTTCCTGTCTCTTAACGTTAGTCAGTTGGGACATATTCATAAGTCACTGTGCAAGAAAGGACAGACAAGAAAAAGTAGGGACGACATGATCGCTGGATTTTTTTCTACTAAAGGTGCATTGAAAACATCTGACGATTAAGTAAATAGATTCAAACATGGAAAAGTAGCCCCCCCCCCCCCCCCTCGCAACTCCAAGTGGAAAGGGGGTGTGGGTGGGTGGTTGGAGGAGGAGACTGCAGGGATGCTATCACCACATTTTCTTAAGGCAAGGTACTGTTGCAATCGGTTAATGGCAGCCGGACTTTGGCCTCTTCGATGATTTTGCAAGTATAACCACCTTCAGGTATGATAATGTGCAAAGTGCATTTTTAATTCAGATGAGTCGGATTTTTTATGAGGTTCCCAGGACAATATCTTCAACTAGTTTTAGGCAATTCTTGGACATGGCGTACGCGCCGGCTCATTCGGGATTGTTTTGAAATGCCATCCGTTTAATTCATATGCTAATAGTGGTCTAGAGGCTGCTGAAGAGCAGTTCGTCCAAGCGCAACCGCTGTATATGCTTCATGCAAAATGTTTAAGCGAATTGGAACAGATCCTTTGTGCTGGTAGAACGACCGCTCTCGCTCCACGATACACATGTCATGAGGTCACACTTCCTCGTTTGCCTACAGTGATTGCATTACAAGGCGCTCTATCAGAGCGCATCTCGTATTGTGTGAAGGGTAGTATAGGGGCGTGCCTCGACTTGCCTTGGCAGAAGTCAGCCATCGCAAAGGTAACATATTATCACGCGGGACACTGTGAGCTATCTCTCAAGCGTCCACACGGTACGCCGACTATATAGCTGACAGCGTGGCGCCTGCAATTCAGGGCTCACGTTCGCAAAGTGCTTTATTACGCCAACGCCACACCACGACTGAAGATGTTGTGCGACGCAGAGCAGACAATGATAGAGTATCTCGCCATTCTAAGTGTCTCTCTAACGATAACGCCGCTTCGTAAGAACGGGCGTCGTGGGTGTCAGCATATCGTTGGCGAAGGCAGCTGGCCATTGTCAAACAGTGCTTGCGAACGAAAAGCTTTCTGAATTCGGCCCACTCGCATAGCTTTTCGCTAGCACATATACGAACTGTGCGTCACTTAATGGCCGGATTTGCTAACAATATACAAAATGTACCAATACAAAATATGTCATTATAGAAACACCTGACACTATACGAAGATTGCCTCCATTATAGCCAAATTCTCTTCTTACGAATTAGCATGTGAACTCTTTTCTGAGTTCGCCTCTGTATAGACCCCACAAAGCGTTCGGCCGCGCTACGCTAGCTGGGATTTCCACCTCACGGCTATAATCATGTGCATTCGCGCGTCGAAATGGCTGTGAATGTGCTATCGTGGCGGCCTTCCTCTTCTTACTAAGGCCGCGCCACTGGAGCTACTGATAGTCGGGTCTGTATTGACAGGAGCCGAATTCTAAAAAAAAAAATATTCTATCATTAGAAAGGTCTGAATCTGCCGGCGCCAAGGTGCCGGCCAATCAGTTAGCCAGCGGTATACCACAGCGAAGACGTGGGGCAGTCAAATATGCTATTAGAACAGCTTGGTGCATTCGGCTCTTCGTGTTGCCTGACGTCTCCTCGCATTACGTCATCCGTAACGTTGACAGTATACTGCGATGAGACGGAATGTCGGTAACCTCTTCGGTGCAGACCTTGCAGTCTGCACTAGTGACTCCTTAATAACGCGCTATCAACGCATCTTGTTTACTTTGCCATCCGAAGACACAGCAGTGTTTACGGGCAGCTTGCAAACATTCCAAATGTTCTTTTATTGTACCCCACTATCGCCCCAATTTGCGGCGTTGCGTTACTTGCTCTCGAAGGGCAAGGGTGCGCGCCACGCTCTCCGAGGACGCTGTATATAGCATGCTGTACGGCGGCCTTCGCATTCGGCCCGTTACCTTGATCGGAGACCGGTCGCCGCCGAGAAACGTCATCACGCGTGGCGACATTGGCGCGAAGGCGAGTAGCGATTGAGCACTCTGCGGGCGGCGAGCGATTGCTAATGAGCTAGAGCAAGGATTTTCCGTGCGTGCGTGCCTGTGTGTGTGTGTGTGTGTGTGTGTGTGTGTGTGTGTGTGTGTGTGTGTGTGTGTGTGTGTGTGTGTGTGTGTGTGTGTGTGTGTGTGTGTGTGTGTGTGTGTGTGTGCGCGTGCGTGCGTGCGTGCGTGCGTGCGTGCGTGCGTGCGTGCGTGCGTGCGCGTGCAGGCGTCGCGTATTCGTGTGTCGTGGCTTCAGCATGCGCTGCTCGTTGCCCTGTTTACGAGTTTGAATGAACCCCACAATGAATGGGACAATCGGCTCCACTCAAAAGTTGTGCTCCGCTTGCGACGCGTCGCAGAGCCGCCCGTTCGCGGGATCACCATAACGGCGCGCCAAGGCCAAAGTATACGCCGCTCTGCGCATTCTTCGTGCGAAACATCGGAACTGAAATCATGATGGCAGTAAGGGTGGAGAACACGTTCTGTTGAAAGGAACACAAACATTTGGGGAGTACAGACGAATGACATAGTCAGTGGCAGCAATATGTTTAGCCGTGAACCCCAGAGCTATTCCGGCTTCATATTCTGGTTTCAAGCTCAACTTCATCGTCTCTCTCTCTCTCTCTCTTTTTCTTTTTGGTTCATATAAGTGGTGCACACGCACTAATTCCACTGCCATCCGTGTACGGATGGCCTTTGTAGTTGTAATTTCAAGGAACATTTCAAGTAGGTGTCTTTTTTTTTTTTTTTTTTTGTCAGCGCATGAAACGTGTTTCCTGCATCTTTGGGCTTCTCTGGAAGCCTTATTCTTATGCGGCCTCATTGTAAGTACCGATAGAGATGCAAAAGGACTTCCAGCCAACCTCCACACGATTTTAAAAAGAAAAATCTGAATTTAATCTACATATTTAGACAAATCTAATCAACTGTGCGGTTTTTGTTAACGGCGTCATATCTTATTCTCCGAAGTATATTTGTTTACTTAGACTGGCACTGTAAATCGCCATTCCCACGTATCAGCGAGTTTGAACCGTTGTGAAACGCAAATTGTAGGCTGCATTCTCGCAAGTCTCGAATGAAATGCGAGATAAATAAAACGGCGTTACTTACCCTGTCTTGTACCACGCAAAAGTTAGGCCGTCGGAAACACTTTATGATGTTTCGTTGTTTCGTACTGCGTGCAACAAAGAATCAACACCCATTCCTTATAGTGATTACTATCGAATGGTTACAATCGATTACAATCGAATGGAGCATATGGTTCCATTCACATCCGCCATATATTTGTTGACATTTGGTTGCAGAAACGGGCACAGCATCATATATAAAATAAAATAATAAAATAAATATATAGTGAATGACGCAGCATAGCGAGTTCCGTGCATTTACCGCTTCTCAGTAAAAGTGTCAGAACTCCAAACGCTTTGGGCGTACCGATTTGCTAGCTTTTTGCATGAATGTTTGATGAGGTAGTTTATATTAGGTAGCTTTCGTCTCTCTCTTTCCTTCCTTCTTCGCTGCACTTGACGTCAGCGTTGCCTACAAGTGGGTTCGCCGCTTCTGTCGCACACGGAATGCTTACTATAGCGTGGGATATGGGGAGGGGATACTACGGCGTTCATATATATGTATGTTTTAAATACTGATACTTTATGTTATGGCAGATCTCCCGGCAGCCGGGAGAATTTCCGAAACGAATTTTTCCCGGCACTCACCTCCTATTGGAAGGTTAGGATAGGTAACGTTACGTTTGGTTAGGTTAGATTAGGGCTTTCCCGGTTAAAGTTTTTCCCGGAAGTTTGTCACTTGACTTCCGAGCGCCAATAGGAGGTGAGTGCCGGGAGAAATTCGTTTCGGAAATTCTCCCAGCTGCCTTAAGTCATAGTATACACACGTGGACAACTTTCTGTGGCAATGAAAGGAAAGCTACGGGGATGGTAGGAGTGGGGGGGGGGGGGGGGGGGGGAGCTTTTGCACTTCTGCAAAACAGCTATATATATATATATATATATATATATATATATATACTGGATCAGCGTCGCTTCCACGTGCAGCGGTTTCGCATTTACCCAAACACGGAAGAGAAAAGCGTGAAAATACGTTGACTTGAATTCGCTCACTCGCTTATTCTGCCTTATCTTGCTGTTGTAAATTGGTTCTTTTCTTTTCCCCATCTAAAGCTAACGCCAATTAGATGTCGGGCTTTCTTCACAAACACCCTAACTTGTGCACGTTTTTCCTCCGTAGCTTTCTCTTCATTATCACCGAATAGTAATTTATGGTATAGTAATAGGAAATTCGAAAATGGCGGCCACGATGTCATCGTTGCACGGTTGCCTGATAGGATTGCTAAGAATGTTCGCGAGATCTTTTTCTCCTATTTTATCGCACGTGGAGGACGGTGTGTCACGGTTATCGTACGTTTCGTTGGCAGTAGCGCAGATTGCCTCCATTGTAAGGCACGTGTAAGTGACGTATCAGATAACGAACTATAGATTGTTGGAGTGGCGGAGGCGCGTGCGAGCCTTGTGATTATAGACGCCCTTATATGTTAGGCGATTTTTTTTCTTTCTTTTTGTTTTTGTTTTATTTTCTGAATTTTTTTTCTTTTTGTCCGCGGGTAGACTGATACGACGGACTGTGACTATCCCTAAAACTCTTTCTCGTTTATTATTATTAATTTTTTGTTAGATATGAATTGATACCGTTATATACCTCCGCGGAGTGGGCTCTCTTTCCTGCATCTTTAATTCTGCAATTATACTTTTTGAGTTGAGGGATGTGAAAGTGCGAAAATGAACTGCTGCAAAATTAGCGTCCCTATATACATACTTGGTGTGCAACGTCTGTGTGAATTCTTGCACTCGCCCTGCGCACCAAACATTATCGCCTATATATCTTGAAATGTATTCGCGGATGTTGAGTCACTGCAGTGCGCTACTGTGAAATAAGACGCTCGGACACAAAGCAAGGACGTAGACGACGCTGGACTTGGCGCTTGTCCAGTGTCGATCATATTCGTCCATTCTTGGTGTGCGGGTGTCTTATTCCACAATAGCGCGCTGCAATCACTCAACACGTACGACAAACTAGCCTCAACCTTAGCTTTTGTACATTATTCCCCGAGGAATCCTGACTCGAGACATCGACATTCTGAGCCCCTCTTTTTTTCTATTTCTTTCCTTGCGCGTGATTCTGTGAATTTGTTAATTGTTAAGCATCCGAACGCTGAACATCTCCGGCGCATAAAAAATAGCAAGATGAGCACTTTTCACAGTATAAGTGCTGCTGTCGTTCTGGTGATCGAATGATTCGAGACGCCTCTAATATTTCATGATGAAAACGGATGCACTGCCGCGTGCATGCTTTCGCGACATTGCTGGCTCGAATGGCTGCTCGACAGTGCTGGCTCGAATGGCTGCTCTCTGTCCTGTGGTGACGAAATCTTCGAAAGTTCGCGTGCGCTGTATAATAACGCCAAAATTGGGGGCCCCGAATCAATTGCGTTCACCTGAGTTTCTGCAACTTGCACCTTAAGCGCTCTACTCGGGTGTTTGTGGCATTCCGTGACAGTGATGGCGGGGGGGGGGGGGGGGGGGGGGGGTCAGCAGGTACAGACGCGAGCACAAGAAAAAGAAACCCAGATTGACGTCAGAGATCCTAGGGGTCTCTGAAATGCACATAACGTTAAAGCCCCTATATATAAAAAGTAGCGTCACGCTTTGAAGAATGCCGCCGCCTCCTCGCACACCCTGTCCGAGGCCGACGCCGCGTCGGTATTGGCCTAATGGCATCACGTGGACCGTCGAGCCCCCGGGCGCTGGCTGCGTTTGTTTACGATCATGATCCATCGCCATTTTCGCCCGAGAAGCGTCTACCGCGACTGGCGAGGAGCACGACGATAGCGGCGAACACAGTCGGCGATCGTCGAATCTGATCAGCGGCGAAAGATAAACAAGTGCACGTGTTTCAAGCGGTGTAGGCGGCGCAACGGTCGAAAAAGGAGCGCGAAAGAGAGGAGAAACGAGGAGGAGGGAAGGCGGAGGAGGAGAGTGTCGCTACTTTTTATATATAGGGGCTTTACGTAACGTTACGCCCACACCAGCGTTTTCGCACTCCGCCTCAATATCAAAATGATGCCGCAGAGGCCAAGACCCTGTGTTCACCAGCACAACGCTATACTGAGCCAGCCACCGCGGCTGCTAAATGCTGTAAGGCCATTTCGCTGTTTGCAAAAAGAGACCGTGTTAAGCTTCCGGTTTTCCTCGCCCAAATATAGAGTGGGCAAGAACGGTAATGGCGAGTCGGAGCAGTGTGGCAGAACAGACGCCCGCAGATTTTCGATGGCTTTCCTATGCAGCTAATCACAAATTTACAAACCAGGTTGCATTACTATAATACAGAAAATTATGAATATCTGTGCTTGAGGCGCAATCCTCATTTCTTTTTATTTGAAAACGTAGTTTCGTGCCTCTCGTACGTTGAGCCAACTTGAAAACACTTTTTTTTTCGTTTCTTTTTTTTTTCTTAGCATATATAGATAGTAGATAAAACACGGGACCGTAAGTTTCTTGAGGTCGTGGGCTCACTGCTGCTTAGGCGCGTGCAACACCGTGTATAATCCAAGGAGGTTTCTTGGTATAATCCTTTCAGTCCCGGTGTTCCCATATGCAGACACAGCTCACTTTTGATTGTTGCGACTAGGGACTACTGAACAAAAATGTTGAACATAGCGCTGAATGTATAAACGTAGCCATCTGCTAACCAAAAAATGTCGCAGTTTCGCCCGAAAGGCGAAGCATCAATTGCGATAGCAAATTAGTAGAGAGCTATTCGGAGTAGTGATAGTAGTTTTATCGGCTGCATAAACTTGGACACATTCGCTTACTAACTGAATTAACAAGCGTGGTGTCAGCGCGCACAAGCAAACATGAATAGCTCACACTGAATGACCGCAGACAACGACTGTCAAAACGCTGGCAGCAAGCGCAGCCGCCGCAGCGGGCGAAGGTTCGCGCGGTCTATCGCTTCAACGAAAACTGAGCAGCGAAAAAAAAAAATTCAGAGCCCTTCACTACTGTGAAGATGGAATACCGCGAAGCTCTGGCTATGGTGGGTCTGCTGTAGTGAATATTGCTATAGTGAATTTATATATTATCATTATTGACTATATTGAGCGTCTTCGGCACGTTCGTCGAAGAGAAAGGACACCGACGTCTTGTCTTCGCCCGGTGCGATGGCCAAGTAGTCAGTCCCTTGGTTATAGACTAGCGTATGAGCCACAGCGTTCATAGCCGCGGCACACTGCACAGCATCGTCAGTATCCTGACGTCAGGATCCTGGAAGATGTGGTTAAACATGCGTCCGTTCCATAGCGAGTCCAAAGGGCAACCGCTCATAACAGCGCGATCTCTACGTCACGAGACAAAGGGACACAACGATTGGTGGGACATGCCGCCGCTGACTATCGCGGCACTTGTGAAAGAGGCATCGGTGGGGGCGAGGGGTATAACAGTGGGCCATCCATCATCCGTTTTGACCCCTGTGCTAAGGCTCAGCTATAGCAAGAAACCGCCACGCACATGGAGCCAAACCGCGAGGCACATGGAGCCGAAAGACGTTGTTCTACTTCCAGTTTATCTATCTACTTCCGTTGCTGGGCGCGATCTCCTGGAACCTATAGCCTTAAACAGCGTTGCTGTCAAACAATGAACTGAGTCGCTTTATTATGAAGAGTAAGGCAAAACAATGGCAGCTTAAAAAGTGCACCAGATTTGACGAGAAGTTCGTTGTGTTGCTCAGTATGACTGGCTCTCAATTGCGAGGTGTTGCTTCTTGCATCGGACGAATACCGGGCGTATCTACTTGTAACAAGTATTGCAGTTATTTTCATGGTATAACGGATAATTTATATATAAGAGTCCGTGCTCAATAATTTTTTAATGAGAATGACTGAACTGATGTGATATTCATGCTAGAGGTTCAAAATAAGAACACTCAGTCGTTTCTTAAATAAAGTTGTGTTACATGTAATTATAGCCATAAAGATTCGCCTCTCACCAGAGGCTGCTGCTGCGATAGTAGCGTTTCGTAGAGCACGCGCCTCCAAGGCCCTTGCGTTTCAGTAACTTGACGAGGCAGTAGTGCTGCTGACATTTATAGTTTTCAGTATATCAATCCGTTCAAACCATATCCTTCATATCCGCGACACACTTCACCAGCCGTTGTCATTGTTTGAACGCGTGTACATTGTTTGAACGCTTTAGAGCGACAGTTTTAAAGTGTCTATACCACCACGCTACATCTATGCATCTACCATTTGTCATTAACCGCATCATGGACTACAGTATACCATCGGTTGGCGCTCTTTGGCCCTTGCTCCATAAAACCCCCATGTATCACCACCGCCACCATCGTCATCATCATCAACACTTGGTCATAATTCGCGACTAAACGCGATAAACGAGCCATTTGTGCACTCGCGCGAGAATCGTTTGCTCGAAGTTGTGCGCGTGCTCGAGGCGCATGCATGCCGGATTCACGTGGCGAGCGAACCGGCCAGAATGCGATACACGCGACCGACGGCTGGCGGAAAACAACATGCGCGCGTGTTTGCATTCGTCGAACTGGCGCATTGCCACGTCGCTCTATTTATTTGTTTATTTATTTTTTGGCGTTCGCCTCTTCCAGCCGTTGTGACGATTGATCCCCCTAGGGCCTTGTGGTCGAACAGGTTAAGCAAGACGTATACGCGTTTTCATTTTCTTTTTTTTTCTTTCTTTTTTTGCGCTGAACACATGGTCGTGAAGAAACTTTTGTTGCAACCATGACTGCTGTCCAAACAGTTCCGGTGTGAGGGACCGGGTTTACGAACGCTTCGCCGAAGTCACAAAGCAAGCGAGCTAATATCAAATTTAGTGAAAATTGGGGGGAACTTTATGGGGCCACTGTTCTCGAGAAGTAAAACGTGCGTGGATGAAGTACTGCCATTGTAAAATATTTATTAGCAAGTGCTCGAGAGCGCTATATGCCGGCTAGGCTTTATTTAAAGTATCAGGTTTAATTACAACCCGCCGTGGTTGCTCAGTGGCTATGGTGTTGGGCTGCTGAGTACGACGTCGCGGGATCGAATCCCGGCCACGGCGGCCGCATTTCGATGGGGACGAAATGCGAAAAACACCCGTGTACTTAGATTTAGGTGCACGTTAAAGAACCCCAGGTGGTCCAAATTTCCGGAGTCCCCCACTACGGCGTGCCTCATAATCAGAACTGGTTTTGGCACGTAAAACCCCATAATTTAATTCAATTTTTAGGTTTAATTACAAGCAACTGAAATTATTGTAGCAGCTGCTTGTGAGAAACAGCATCGCTCGAAATTGGGGCGTGTTTCGGTAAGGTCGCACGAGTCTGCTGTCTATCCGTGACCGGCAGTGCAAAAAGACACGTAAAAGACAGGAAAGGAAAAGGTCACGTGCGCTTAATGAAAACTGAAGTTTTTGTTCACAGAAAAGGCTTTAAAAATCTCGCTTTGAAGCATGAGTCCAGGATAGCCATCTCTTTGCTTACAACCGATAGCGACGGTTGGCTTATGCAGCTGCTGTTTTGTGGAGATGATATATGCTTGTACTATCTCGTGCAACGACTCATGCTTCACCGCGAGATAAACAATTGCTGAGCCATGGTCAGCACGCAGGAGCCTAGCTGCTACGCGTGAGCAAAAAGTATACGTGTGCTTTTTGTTAGTTCTATTGGGTACGCATATATACGTAAGTTTTTTTTTTCTGCGAATAAAAACTTCAGTTGTTAGTAATCGCATGTCTGTCGTCTTCCTTTTCTTTATGTAAGTGTATCTTTTTGCACTACCGATCATGAACGTATCCCAACCTACCCTGTATTTTTTCTTGCTGCTGTCTATTATTTGTTTATCCATTTGTCTACTCATTTACTTTATTTACCACATTGCATATTATGTAAATTGTTTCCTTCATCCTAGTCTATCCTCTCTCACTATCCCTTTCTAATTGTCTAATAAACGTATAGACGCTGATCGGCGTTACAGTGCAGGGTCCTGTGTTTGCGGTCACGCCGATGCCCGGCTCCTGTATAGCCTCGCGGCTCGCACTTGGGCTTAAAATCGCATAAACTGCAGGAGCTTTAGTGAAGCGCTCATTTTGATACTGGCTGGAAGCCATCAACGCGTGCAATGAAATTGAATCATGTACACACCGCGGCCTTCATAATTTCATGCTATAGGACTCTCCCTATACAGGTGCTTGCCCAGACTGTATAATAAGTACCCTAATAAATATTCATTACTTGGCGTGATTATATGTGTATATTCTTGTGGTGCCGTATATAGGACGCTCTATTTATTCCAGACCCGGGGTATTGAAAAATTACCACTGAAACGGCTGAAGTGTATATTCTCTTTACCACCTGCCATTATTTATGTATTATGTACGCCCGCTGACCCCCAGCGCAGTATAGGAAAGCAGTGAGGCTTCTATCGAGGTTGATTATACACCTTAATCACATATATTGAAGCGTTCCCGTACCGGGCGTTCTGAAAATCGAGCGGAACAGTATATACGCCAGCGCCCCCATATAAGCGCACGGCATAACGGTTCATCGTATCAAAGTGCATCCCGCTTAGCCGGCCAATATAATAGACCAGGCCGCATTGCTCTGCATGCGTGCGTTTCGTGCCGCATGCGCCGCGATGATGACGATTTCCGCGTGTTTACCTTATAACGACTGTTCGAAATATTTCGAATGCTTACCGAAATCGTTCTTTGCAATCGACTACCGACTCCAGTGATTTTTATATTCGGTTACGGTCGTATATTCGGCGTTTGTACGATTCCTGCTACGTGCCGGCGATTAAAAAAGAAATAAAGGTCGATGCGTATCATGCATATTCGCTGGACGCTTCAAGTCGGTGCCATCTGGGAACATGTCGGAATTTTCCTCTTCTAGTTAATTTACAAGCTGCCCAGTTCAATGAACTTCCAGATAGCTTTGCGTGTATCCAATGAAATAAAGCTTTACCGCCTTCCGTCTTTATGTTGCTTTTTGTACTTGTGGAAGGAAAACATACTAGGGGTTCGATTCGATGTACGAGCGCCCCCCCCCCCCCTTTTTTTTTCATTTTTGTTTTCGAATATTCGTATTGAATATGATAAAGAATTTCGCCGTCGGATGAACCTATACTACATAACGATACTACCGAACGAAATAAGCACCTCTGTCGCTTGTCGCACAGCAGTCGTAGGTTACGTCAATATACCGCTGAGCTTGTCTTGTGTCATGCAGGGTGCTTCACTTAACTTGGGCCGAACATTAAAAATATGGCAATGCTATGTAGCTGGACAGAACCAAGGTCGCCTAGAGATACCCAGATTACTTCTTATTCCGCCCGATTACATAATTAGTCTTAAATTAATTAATTAGCTTCTGAAATATTTAATTAGCCGTAAAGTGTCAGTGAGAACACTGTAGAGCAACATGAAAAATTTCCGCCTCCATTCCACCCCGTGAAAGTGGATGTACAGCAAAGCTCTTGCCGACACAAGCGCCGCCACCACAAGGCGGCGCACCGTCGAAATCAATGTAGCATCCACGACCTCGTTCGTTCCCTTTCCGTTGGTGCTTCGACGCCGCGGTGCACGTTCGCGGTGTCCATACGCTTGTGCGTAACCCGGGTTCCCGAAGTGAACGTCACTATAATTTTTTTAGCATTGTTGCCCATGTGGCGATTATGGTCACAGCACACTGTGCGCGACCGACGCAACGGACAGAGCGCCCACTCATCCAAGGACAGACACATCGTGTGCACACGCTCGTCACGCGCGCACGCAGGTGTGCTGGAGTGCAGCATATACGTATATCCTCGTTCTAGTAGACCCCCTCCGCCTGGCGCAAGTGCGTCGTTGAACTAATTCGATTTCCCAAAGTAAAGTGCGTCACAAAATTTGTAAAGTACGACTTACACACAACCTGCAGACGTGATAGCGTCGGATTGTAATATGACCATACGAGAAAACATAATTCTGTTACGCGGAAACTCATAACTACACAAGCTCTGGAGACGAAAATTTTTCTTTGTCAACGCGACGGTGACACTCACGGGCGCAGAAATGAAAAAGAAATAAAGGTCGATGCATATAATGCATAAGCACTGGGCGCTTCAAGTTGGCGCCAGCTGGGAATATGTCGGAATATTCCTCTTCTAGTTAACATGCAAGCTGCCCAGTTCAGTGAACTTCCAAATAGCTTTGCGTGTATCCAATGAAATAAAATTTTACTGCCTTCCGTCTTTACGTTGTTTTTTGTACTTGTGGAGGGAAGACATACTAGGTGTTCGCTTCGATGTAGGAGCCCCCCCCCCCCCCCCATTTCCCTCTTATGTTTATATTTTCTTCGAATATTCGTATTGGATATGACACAAGAATTTCGCCATTCGGAATAACCTATATAATAAGGAATCGGATAATACTATCGTTCGATACTCCAAAACGAAACATGCGCAGCGCTGTCGCTTGTCGCACATCGATCGCAGGTTGCGTCAATAAACCGCTGAACTTGTCGGGTGACATGTGTGATAGAATTTGTAACTGTTGGTTAGTGCTCATCCCTTGTCAGTCTTGGTGCTTTTTTGCCATGTTCAATCGCTCCTTGGATTCGGTGCTTCTAGTAAGCAGCGGATCCCGTACCAGGCCCTATAGCTATGGATCTTGCTGGCAGGCAGGCAGGGATGGCTTAGGTCCGCTGCGAAGAAGATCGATGCGCCATTTACGCACGGCTGTTGCACGACTGTGCGCGTGACTGTGCGGGCCAGCAGTGAGATGGTCATCGTATCTGGCCTGAAAGCACGTTTTTTTTTTTCGTTTTTTTTTTTCTTCTTATTTTGTTGGCGTCGTCGTTTTCTGGGTCGGCTCCGTCCATCACTCTCCGCGGACAGACACGCACAGCTGGTTTTCGTTCTCATAACAAAGCACTGCGCGAGGGTCATGTTGACGTCGTCTGTGAATCAGCGTCGTTCTGCATTCGCAGCAGCTTTCTCTCGTTTTTTCCTCGATTTTACTTTATAAAAGCTTCTTATTATTTTTCGAGTTCAGGTGTTCCGCGGTTTACATGTATGTAAACCAAGGAACCGTATCGGAGACCATGATCTGTACCAGACTCTGGTCTGTCCAGTTTGTGAGCCATTTATGCAGTCAGCGCGGATATGTGGCATGGGTAGCCTTCGGCGATTGGTGAGCGTGGCTCGGCGTCGCATAGCAGGTAATGTTCAAAACATGGCAGCCATGACGTCATTTCTGGGTCTTGCATGTACGCAAAAGCATGACCTTCGAGAGCACCTGCCCTTGCTACGAGGAATATCCATCGCAGGCGCGTGCGATGTGGACACCCCATATTGTTCTTGACGATGTTTCAAGGACCTGTGCCTATATATACGCCGAAAATAGGTCGCAATTTTTTTTTTCTTTGTGGTTCAGACTGAACTTTTCTATAGATGTGGCTGTCACTTGCGTCGAACTGTCACTTTGTCGTAATACGCGAAGAAAAAAAAAGTATTGAAGAGCTCAATCACTACTTTCAGTCGGGTGTATAGAGTTTCGTACGGTTACCTATGCAGCGCTGCGGCGCTGCTGCATGGTTTGGGAGTGCAGGCAAGTGGAGCAAGCTTCGGATTGTTTACTTTCTCACAAGGCCTCGAAGGCTCGTTTGTCGACCAATGTCCCGCCTCTCACAATGGGTCAGTCTCTACCAAAGCAGCGTGTAAGATGCTGTACTTGCACTATTTATTATGTGAGAATTTGTTATTTCGATGTAGTCCTCGCGCTTTAATGTGTAGGAGAATGTGAACAGCGTCACCGTCGGGTCACTTGATGTGGCATATAGACGAGAAGGTCTCGTTGTGGACCGGGCGTGTTACCAAACGTTAATGCAATATGTACAGCGGGGGAGCTAGCTGATGCCGTTCATGGAGATTTAAAGGAGCCTTTACTTACGCAGTCATATATATATATATATATATATATATATATATATATATATATATATATATATATACGTTAAATTCGGCGTAGACGTCCGCCGAATTCGCCGTACTTGTGCTAAGCCGGTTGGGCCACCGGTACTCGTATATGTAATCCTATTGAGACTGCGCGCTTCGCGGTCAAGCCAACATGCAAGTTCGAATAGGTCGATGATAATGAAGAACGGCGACAATATCGATGTTTTGCACTCGCTTAGGAAATGCAAACGCGCAATCTTCTATTCCTGACTCATCCTCTATACTCGATCACCATCGTCATTGTATTGTTCCGACGTCGGGATTGGGCTCAATTCTCCCTAGATTTGGGATGAATCCCTTACAAAGAGCTATGCATTCCGTAGCTTTACTATATAGATAGGTATGTGGCCCCTGTTGCATGGATTATGGCATGGGAGGCAGGAAATAACAAAAATACTCTACAACGAAATGAAATGTACACACAAGTGGACTAGCGTGTATTTCCATGCACAGAAATCCTAAAAGTGAAATAAATTTAAGCACGTATTTACAGTACCCAGAACTAAAAAAAAAAGAAAAAAAAAAACAGACGCTTCCAAAAATACAAGCCGGGAAGCATGAGTCACGAACAGGAAAACTACGTAGTACTAGAACGTAAACACAGACAACAATTAATGATTTTTTTAAAAAGTGCATCGATAAATTTTATCAGCTCTTATTCTCATGGCGTAAGTTTCTTGAGCCATTCGCTGTCATTATCTCATCATATGTCTAAGGCCTTCATTTTTCGACAGCTCCATTGCTCCGTATGATCCCTGTTTTTATACGGCGAAAACCGTTAAAAGTACAAAGCCGGTTGCTGTGCCCGTTCTTTCTGTTACGCCGATGATACGGCCGTCGCCATCAGGCTGCCTTCTCACCCTCGCCACACAACGAAAAAAAGAAGAAAAAAGAAAAAAAAAGACGTTACCTACCGCTGCCACTTGGATTCAAACTCGTGTTCCTGCGGTAATGTTCATTTGGAAGATGTGCAAGCTAACGACTCCGCGATACTTTGGGGCTTGGTAACTTGTCCGGGATCTTGCGCCCCACATAAAACTCTAAGATCGGTGGCGTCTGCGCGTGCATCTCGGAGCCCACAACAAGCAATGCTGTAGCGGACGAGGACGACGTCATGTGCGTCGCAGAGTTGTTGTTCTCGAGAAGATAGCGGTGTACGCTGTGAGAGCCTGCAAATGCTGTCGCGCAGTAAATAACCACATCTCATTATGTGAGGATGACGTCAAGTTAGGGTTGAAGACGCCCTCGTGAGGACGAGGCTATACGACGGGGTGCACGTGGGTGGTCATTGAAAAGGGGCTCCCTTCGAACCGCGGTTCCCGGAAATATATAGCACCGCTATCGCGAATGTTTGAATATTTCAGAATACGGATAACGCAGTGAATGGTTTGTGGGCAGTATTGCGCAGTCACGCAAACATTGGCGCGCCAACTGTATGATATCGGGAGTCCGCGGACGGCTGCACCCGGCAGTGCGCGTATATTGTGGCACACTTTGCTGTGCGAGTTAGTACATTCGCGTACGTACGGACAGGGTGCCAAACGCGCGTACACTAGCACGCAGGCAAACTGTCAACCGCGGGCATGCGTCCTTAGATCGTACGTGGAGGGGTCGAACGATGCTCACGTGATGCTTTGTGTCGGCGCCTGATGTTTACACTGTTGAATTGTGGGAGAGAACGAGGAGACCATGTTTTGCTTCAAGACAGAAAATAACGATAACGTTCTGGCTATACTTTAGACCTTTTCGATAAATATATAGCGCATGTCTTCAAACGCATAACACGCGGTTCGTGTGCAAATTGCGATTTCAGCGGGGATGACATCCGAAATGTGTAAATAAGGCGCAGACGCCAAAATTTGTTTATCTCTTGGGTTGCTATGTGCATACACGGCAGCCCACGTCGTAAGGAAGACCATGGCGCGTGAGAAGACATACGTCTATATCGCTTTCCTTCTCCCGTTCTAGTGGATGATTTGTTTATTGTTTTTATTTATTTATTTAGTGCTGGGAACCGTTAAGACCCCATGCGTGCATCAACACTTATTGAACATAACGTTGATATCTTCGCGCAAGAAATAAGTAGAAAACGGACCATAGAGTACAGGCGAAGGAAAATGCGCAAAAATGCATGTAGCTGAGCAAAGTGTATATTTGAAGTGTATATTTGACCATGATGATGTATGAGATTTTGTAACGCAAGGGCCAATGATGGCCCAGGAGCATCAAGAAATGGTACGATGTAGTCGATGGTGCGGTCAGTAACAAAGGGTGTTTGTGACATGGCTGTGTAGTGGCCTAAAAATATTCGCCGTAAACGGCGTAAAATGCGCTAGATATGTATTAAAACTATGGCGATGACATGTGTAAAGTGTGCTATGAGTATAAAAGGTAAGCTATGACCGAAGCGAGGAAGCGAGCTGCTAAGTAGAATACATCACTAAGCCTGTTGGTATGCGCCTTGTAAGTCTGAATATGATGCACTCAGCAGAACCACAGCAAAGACACAGGGACAAACGCTCCATGCGCCTCTGTTCACCTTGACCACGCCAGGTTCTTTCTCTTTAAAGAAGTACTGACATATGACATTTTTGTTGTTGTTGTTGATGACGATGTTTCGTTATATAAAGTCCAAATGCTGTAAACGCTTACAGAAAATACTGGTTTAAAAACTGGTTCGTTATCCGTGAGGTGGATGCGTCATGGTGTCATAACACAGTGGCTGGTCCATTTCCTGGGATTACTGGGGCTGCTACTCACGAACGCAGCCATAAGAAACGCGTACAGCGCTCTCGTTTATTTTATGAGCGACACCATCATACTTAGCCGTTTATTGCTACACGACGCCAGAAAAGTTTATCTCTGTGTCACGACGTTACCATAATGTCAATGACGCCCTGCAGGTTCGAAATTTCGAGACAACTTTGCTATCAAATTAGAATATCTTATGAATGTTTCCTAACCTTCATAATTGCTAAGTGTGGTCCTTTCGTGTAGGGGGAAAAATGTGGTACAGTTTCTACAACTGCCTAAAATACGGGTCATTACTCCTTCAAAGGAGCAGTGATATGACATTTCCGACTTTTTATGTTTGCTTTAAATGAAAGACCTCGACCTCGTAACCGTAGAAAAATATACTGGCAAGTTTCAGAACGCATGAAGTAACTCGCTATAGTACAACATTTCTACGAACCCGTTTAAGGCTTTGTTTGCAGAAAGTGGTTTACAAAAGGTGGTTTACAAAAGATGATTTACAAAAGATGATTTACAAAATGTGGCTTGCAGAAGGTGTCGTGGCGTCATGGTGCAGAAGGTGGTGACGGGGAAGCAGGACATCGCGATGTTTTCGCACTCGCTCTGGTTCTCTCGGTCGTCTGTCGTGCTGCTACATCCAGCCGCGCAATGAGTAGCAGCATGCTGTACTCATTGAAATTAGTAGTGTGCGCAGTAAATGCACCGTAACGCTTAAAAGCGCTATGATGCATTTCGTATGTTATATGTGGATCCTGCCAGAAACTGCACGCCGTTATTTGCGATGTAAATACGAGTTACAATATCCAGTGCGTCCTTCCACCGTAGACATTGTGCAACTGCGCTCCCGCCGTTCACGGTCCTGTCGAGGACGCGCGCAGGGTTCGAAGAACGTGCGCCGCATGCTTGCCAGTGCGCCAGCACCGATGCGCCCTCGGGCGCAGATAGGGGCGCGGGGTTCACGCGACCTAACTTTCTGGCGAATGGAGCGTATCTAGCGGTTGGTACGCACGCAGCACACTTGAATGACCTTGCCGCTGTAATGTGTTGACCAGTGACCCTTCAGTGTCTATGGTGCTATATGAGGGGGCAACGAAGCCTTTGAGCACCATGGCATGTCTTGTGTGGTGTAGGCAGCCTGCCAATATGACTCTTCTGTCGCATATATGTGTATCGGTCCATGGTGTATAGACCCTTTTCACGGTGACGCGTCCATTGCTTGCCTCGGCTGCCTCCGTGTTTACAATGGATTGCATGACGGCCCTGTGCGGCTCAGCAAACCTCTGTTTGCAGACGTTCGCAGAGAAACGTGTGCAGATTGCTGCACACATTTTCCCTCTAGCACTCAACATTTTGCAACAGTATTGGAACACAGTGCGTTAGCGAGCAGCCAGTCGTGTTTCCGACAGCTGATCGCACAGACACTGAAGTTTGAACAGAAACGGCAATGGTTTCGTATTCGGGCGCTTTCGCTGAGGTAACGCGCAGCGCGCCGCCGAAAGCGCCATCTCGTTGCTCTATAACAAACTGCTCCGCCAAAAGGGTCAATAGACGGATTTCGTAGTACGCTAAGTAGAGCCCTGAAAATGTATTGTCCTAAAATTCGTGGAGATATGTGCATTGCTGCAGGAGGTGTTTACACCCGCTCGACCGCTCTCATCTGTACCCGTCGTCCACCCACCCAATAATAAGTTTCTAACTTCAAATTGTTGCGACGTCTGCCTAATCTGAGGAATCAGGTTCCGAATTCTCAAGTTATTTCGTGCTTAACGACAATACGTCAGTATTGCATCAACGAATTACACTACAATGAACGAAAGAATATAGTTTGTCATGAGCTCAAAGCTTATCGCGTCCCACCACAAAGTAATCCTCCTTCCCTCGAATTAACTCGGCTTGAAATGAGTTGACTTCGTTGGGTCGAACATCCGTTCGTGTAAACCCTAGCTCGGCGTGTCGTCGAGAGAGCCCGCTGGGCCGCATGCACCTGCGAGTCCGCCGTCGCGTGTTGGCAAGGTCATCCTATATAACGCGCCTCTATTGCCGTGCGAAAGACGCGGCTAAAGTAAGGAGGAAGTCGGAAGGGTCACTCTCCAAGCTCCAGCGGTTGCTTCAGGGTGTGAAAGTGTTAGTTCCGGGACATGCTGCACCCAGGATGGCACACGGCACCGCTGGCATGGCGTTCGCGATTTGGATCCTGCTGCCGAAGGACGAAAACCGCCTGTCGCGCAAACGGTACAGGCGTTAATGAAGGACGGGTGGTGGAAGCCACTCCCGGTCGGTCGTCTTCCTCCTGAAAAAAGAGAGAGAGAGAGAGAGAGAGAGAAGAAAGGAAGAAAAAGAAAACACGCTCTAACGCGCCAAGCAGTTGTAATTGATTTGCGCGATATAGAGCGAAGTAAAACGCCGTAAGGCATATCACACAGCTCTGTTGCGCATTACCGCGATTCGTGGTTATCTATACGCACATCTCCGTCGAGCCGCTTGCGCATGCTGTCGGCAATTTCACGAGCTTACCTGACGCACATCTGAGATAAAGCTTTTCGTCGGGCTGCCTTGACTGCATATGACTGTCCTCCTATCGCATAAAGAATCCAGGCGGCAGGAGAACTCCCCCGTACGTGAGGCCATTCAATCTTCCCCACCCTTCGCCCTCAGCAACCACTCCTCCCACAGAAGTTACGGATGCAGACGCAGAGCGGATCTAGCCGTTGCGTTTCTCCATATGCATTTCTGCATATATATATATATATAGGTTGCATGATCGTGTAGTTAACAGCAGCACTCTTTCGTGGGACGCAGTGTAGAACACGGGGACACAGAGTGCTGCTTTAGAATGTATAGTCAAGCAATGACTATAGTGGCTATGCACGCTGACAGGTGGCATCGGCGACTGCATTGTGAGCTTTCGACATCTTTATCGATGAATCACGTTGAGGCATCGTACTCTCCAATTTCGCGCGTTGTGCGAAGCCTGTCGAACACGTGTTCTACTTAGCGTTTTTTACGTATTTTTTTTTTTTTTTTCATTTTATTCCTCTCATAATATACGCTTTAGTCCTGTGTGAAGTCTCGCAATCTGTTAGCGCGTATTGGACAGATGCAAGTCGAGATGCGAATCGATAGCTCGCGTTCTCCTAATGTGTTTGTCCTATGGCTGACCCGTTGATTGACAGTGTCCGTGCCATAATGGCTCTAATATTACCTAACGTTTCGCTCTTCGATGTACCATTCACCACTTAATAGCTGCTAACTATACCGAATTTTTCGTGATGTTTACAAATTTGGGCTGGTTCTACGATTTTACGAGTGTAGCGTGAAGTTTTACGAAAAATTTTGTTCACGAAAAAACGCTTAACTCGCCAGTTTGCGACCATACCCTGAGGTGTTTTGGTGGTGGAAGAACACCAGAGGGGTACTTCCACCACCAAAACACCTCCAAGGGTATGTCGTGCTATCCACCCCCGCTACTCCTTTCGTACGTGGTGTCGTGTCCACGGGAATTTTCCAAATTTTAAGTTCACAGGTTGGCAGATATGTCATATGGTTGGTTCGTAGCATTTAGTGTGCCGGAGACATGTTGGTCGCATTGCAGCGTGCACCTAGAACGCGCGTGCGGCGGTTAGGGGCGTCGTCTTCGGGTTTGTGCTTGCATCACTGGCCTCCTTATACGCTTGTCGTCATCGTCGTCGGCACACGCTTTTCTTGGCCTTTTGCTCGTCCATCCATCACACCCCACTGTGGTTTAGATTGACGGGCTTGTGGAGGAGGGGGAGGTGAGAGCTTCGTCTTCAACGGGGGCCTCCCTTATATGCTCGGCGCATGTGCAGTGCACTTGTTGGCAGCCTCTTTGCCCGTAAGTGTAGTCTGCTGTGAGTGGCCCTGTTCTTGGCACCTTTTCTTCGAAGCCACTTGTTTGGTTCGTACATTTTACTCCGCGCAACCTTGAACTAAAGTTTTGTGCCTCGGAAATCTTCCTGATGTGTGCCTATACCTTTCTACGACGCGTTTTACATGTTATATAATTATGCACTATACACGCAGAGTATATGGGGCTTCTGTTGTGTGCCTTAATTAATTTGAACGCTGCTCGTGCGTCTGCATCTTTCAGGCTCTTTAAATTCTCCCGTGTTTTTGTTTTTTTGTTTTTTGTTTTTTTTTTTTTTGTTTTTTTTTTTTTTTTTAAGTCTGCAGAACTGCTGCTTCCCCATTGTTTGCAGATACCAGCTACACGACCAAGTAATTAATCAGCTTGACCAGTCTGTTCACGCAATGTGCGAAAGTCTAGATATAAGTCTAAGCTTTCTCTTCTTGCCAGCTAAAAAGTTTAACACAGTAAAAATACCTTACATTTTTGACCTACGGTCGAACGAGTGTAATTTGCACCGAAGCTTGGAGACTGGCTTTTTAACCGCTGCGCAGGGTATATCGTTTAACTTATGCGAAGCTTTAAAACGAACGAGTTAGGCACCGAAGATGGATCAGTCGAGCGGCTACAGTTTTTGTTTCTGGGAGGCGCCTAAATACAGATTAGTCAAGGTCAGTCGTGCGAATGTTTGAGTACTCTTTGGGGTACGAAATTACTAAATATAAAGTATTTAACAATTCTGTACGTACTCACTTGGCAAAACGCCGACTAGCACTCGGTATCCGCTTCCACCGGCGCCCAGCAAATGGAGCCACCGAGGTATCCCCGGGTCTCATTCATTAAAGTTTATTGTCATCGGGATTGCCAGCCGGAACCCGACGGGGAAACACATGCCCTGAGCTTGACACTGCTCGGCTTAGTGGAAGCCAGCGCCTCCTTTCGACTGGGGTATATTCTGTTTTGTGGAATGCTGCCAACTTCTTTATGTTGAGGTAAGTGCTCGTCCTACGTTGTGAAATGTTTTACATCCTTTGGTGCTTATCTTGTCCTCAAACAATAATCTTCTACCTTGCGTTCATATTCCTTCTTTTTATCCTGCGCTCGGTAATTTCCTGCCAAGAACGAGCTGTCAAGCATGCGGTTCGTGATTTTCAGGTACTGGGCGTGCAGCATTAATGAAAGGAAAGGCAGCTAGGCAAGATATATGACGATTATTGATTAGGGACGCGATAAACCTCGAAGGGTGCAAACTTTTCTTAACAGTGCACATTTAAACCTGGTCGTGAGAGTCGTTGTACTTTCCGATTTAGTACGTTCAGTTTGGCAATTCCCAGGTAGAGTGCATAAACTCCAGGGGAGTACGAGAGCACTTGAAAACGGAGTCAAGCTTGAGACAAGCATTGACTCTTTCAAAAAGTACTTGCAGGTACTCCCTTTGTTTTTAGTAATCGCGGCTGCGCTTCACTAACACTCGGCTGCGATTCTTGCGATGAATGGTTGCTTGAAGAATACCTCTTTTGGCCCAGTGCCTCTGAGGAGACCGTCAATATGTCTTTTTTGCGAAACGAAACATTAGAAATAGCCTAAGTGAGTTAATTAAGCGCAGACTGGTCCAGCCAAGGAGCGACGTTGCCTCATTCGGCGCACTTGAGGAGAAGCTTCGAGCCGAGGGGGTTTGATGTTACGCTACTTATTGTCATACCATTTAAACTGCCTGTCTTAGCCTGTGTACTTTTGCTAGCAAGCTGCTTGTATTGTATATATATATATATATATATATATATATATATATATATATATATATATATATATCAAGATAGGTGTATTGTATTTGTATACCTCTAACCAGAGCCTATCAAGCGATCGCATTTGAGTCTTATGATTGTCCGCGACATTTCGTTTAAACTTAAATTGCTATTTTCTGCTGTATTCCTGGTTTTTATATTGAGGTACATTTGTGTTTCATTGTTATATTGTGTTGCTATATACTTGGCGCCTCACATCGTAACTTTTGTTGCTGTGCATCTTTTTCTTTCTTTCTTTCTTGCTTTTTTTTTTGTAATGTTACCACTGGCAAGCAATATTTTAGCTCTGCGTTTATCTTTGCCATCCGTCTGTGCCAAGTTAGAGGGACCACGAGCCTCGTCAAGCCGTTTTGTGGCTTTTAGTCTACGGCTGTCAATATCTGTATTCTTCGGATTGCGATGTTGGAATAAAGCGATTTGATTTGGATCTAGCGGGATAAACGACGCCACGCGGACGATGAGTTTCCGGCATCAGTTTCCAAGACGACGACAGTGTATCGTGGGCTCCACGCAGTGCATGCATGATCTCATTTCGATGAAGGCCAGCGGAATTACTGTATGGCCGATATATTTCTAAGGAGGGCTCAGTATTTTCGGTTATTAGCGCAATTGCGTTGCAGTCATTCAGTTGAGCTTTCTTCCGCGCAGCCTAAAGTTAGGGGAGGGTCATGAGGTACTGCGGTATAGTGCGGCCTCGTTTTCGCTAACGCTCTGGTTCTATATAGCTGCACGTATGGATCGTCAAAAAGCGTTCGTTGGCTGGGCTCCCACGCGCGCAGTTGTGAACGGTCCTTGGCCCCTCTGGCTAGAACGCTTCCCTTGAGTCACTTCCGCTCCCACGTTGTCGCAGTATACGACACGCGGCCCGAGCGCCGTGTCACTGCGACCGCTGTCACCGGACGTTCCTCGTTGCTCGTTTGCGTGTTCATGGGCAGATTAAAACTGGTTAGGTTTCGAGGCCACGTAGAAGTAAGGTGAGTGCGAAGCTCCTACGTCGCACATTTAAAAAAGAGGTTTTTAGCTCGAGCCCGTCTTGGATTTGCGGAATTAGAACGCATATGTGGAACGTACAAATGTTTTCATCAGCCAGCCACTTGACCACTCTGAGGGAAAGTTGGGTTGTTAGGGAAGTCAAGTTCCCGTGAAATCTGTGTAAATACTTTGCGATATATAAGTACTGTGAATACCTCATGAATTTTACAGGTATTTTATAAGAATGTGTCAAAATTGCCTCATTGCAACAGAATTAAAGCAGCACGTTTATGACTCTAACTCCGCACCAAAAGCATATCGCAATTCAATCGAGTGCAGCTGATATACGGAGAGCGGGTGTAACTTGCGTCTTTCAGTGAGGTAAATCAGAGTTTGGCCTGGAGTGTGTAAGGCAGGCTTTATGGGAAACTATTAAGTGGATCGCTAATGCTATGCAGCAGTGGTGAGCAGTGGTGGTGCTTGCTTTTTATGCAGAGAAGGCGGTTTTATGGCTGCCTTCCTGAGCGGCACGTGCCGTTGGAATGTGTTGCGTTATAGACTGATGCGAAATCTTTCGGTTTGCTTTAGCGCTGCAAGAGAGTCTAATTAATAAGACAAAGGTGTGCGAGTCCCATAGAACAGCTAAATATAGTAACAGCACATAAGACAGGGCAAACACAAGATAACGGCTAATTGCTGCACCTTCCGTGAACGTTTGGTCCGTCCCTTCATTTTGTCTAGTACCCATGCGGTGTGACACTATTTAGCTATAACACGTAGCTACCAGTCTAAGTTAACAAAGGGAACACTTGTCCTGGACAGGCGGACTGCCCCTTGGTGGTTCAGTTTTCATTCATTGATACGTACCTGCTGAACTTACCCTTGTGTGGCTGCAACGTCCAGTACATCAAACGTGAACGACATGCCCACTCACCGAGTGTAGTTGAAACTGTGCTGACAAGCTAGAGTACTTGGACTCAGGTGGAAAGGTCGTTTAGGAATGAATTCTTCGTGAGAATAGGGTACACGCATAAAGACGCGTTACTTGAGTTGCTCGCTACCGCTGTGTCTCATTGCCCAGTGAGTACTACTTCAAATCCTTCGAATGAGATGATTGTATTGTATACATCTACGCCCATTGTATCTCGATACAGTCGTGTTGCACGGCGGCCGCGTTCATTTGCGCATCTAGCACTCAATAAATGGTGTGAAAGAAAGCGAATTATGTCCAACTCTCTTATGCGCGAGCGCGACGCAAGCGAGTCGATCCAGAAATCGGGTAGAAAGTGAGACACCGCGACCCGTTCGCGATTACAGCGCGTGGTGCTTCGTTCCTTCAGCGGTACGCCGACTCGACTGGACTGCGCGTTGGCGCGGCTTGTCATGTGGGTTGGGATAAGCTAACCCAATCCATGCACGTATAGGCTATAGCCGATTTGATTGACCCACAGAGCTCCGACACGATGCTCTGTCAAGCTTTTACGAGCAGTGTCGACCCGCTTTTGTCGAGCTTATGCAAGCGTGTTGATATAGTGTCGCGGCTTTGAAGCACTAATGACAAAACTGTGTGTCATGGCAAGAGTGTTTGCAAAGCATGACAAAACTGTGTGTCATGACAAGTCGGTACGGTTACTGTTTATTCACTGGCTTTGGCTGCTTGTTTCCCATGCCACCCAGCAACCGCGGGCGTGCACGCTGGCAATGTGGGCTTCTGGCGACCGAACCTTCTTTCGGCCACTCGAAACTCTTCCGGTGCGAAGTGTTTACCGTCGTGACGGGGACAAAGGAGCTGCAAACATTGCCGTGCACTTCGTATTATCGTGTCTTTTGTGGTCACCGCGGGCGCCTGTTCAACCTCGCTTCCGCGTCAGCATCGCGCGGGCAGTATCACCTGTATACTCGCTACCATTGCAAACATTTGTGCGTGCACACTTGAAGGGCCGCAGTATTCTCGGGACTGTTCCGAGCTACACGACTGCGCAGTGCGTGGTGTTCTGCATTGGCCCGGTTGGGGTCTGTCTTTGGTTGGCCTAACGCGCGCTCTGCGCCCTGCTCTCGTCACAGACTCCGCACCGATTGTTTTCTACTTAGAGGCCTCATCACCGCCGTCATGTTGATTTAAGTCCATTGCCGAATAAGTGCTTCCGCCAAAAACGAGAGAGACTAAAAAAACAAGGAAATGGAAGGAAATTATCCTGGTTCGCGGTCCTGCGCGCTGCAGGGGGTACAGAAAGAAGACAGGAGTGCAAGAAAACAGCTTACGCTCTCAGTGAAAGACAAATATCTCGAATTAACCCCCGTTCAGCATCAGCCGAAGCCGTCCTAGGCCTCCGCGCATTTCCTAACGTCGTCACGTTAATCATCCGTCGACGTCGACTGCGTTCTTCTTCCCCTTCGCACGCATTCACTAGCCTTGATAGACCGTTGGTTATCTCAATCTCTGGGTATGCCACCGGAGAGAAAGGACCACCAGCAGAGTAACCCTTTGTGACTCTGCCCTTGTACAGCCACCTGCATATGTATCTCGAAGCCTATGCACACTGCATGCCCTTCGTAACAGTCTGCGCTCCATTTTTCTCCAGAGACGTCTACGGCGTCGTCCTCTCGCGCTGCAACGTTGCCGTACCAACTCGGCCAACTGTCGATGCTATCTACTGAGGAGACAAGCTGTAACAGGCGACGCAGCTTTGAGCACTCGAATTCGGCTGGAACTACAGCAGAAAAAAGCCTGCGGCCGGGTCACTCAGCAGCGTCGCGAATGCGCATGTTGAGACAGGTGAAATTGGGCGCTCAGTATTTGTTCAGTCATATTGACCTTCCTCCAGATGTTTGGAGACGGATTGAACCGGTGCTGCTATACGGCTCCATATTTGATGGCCCTCTTTAAACATTGACGCCATGAAATCACCCATGGGTGATTTTTGCAGCTTTTTATTTCCCTTACCGGGAGCATCTTCTTCGAGCCCCGGCAACATTCAAGCGCCGCGCTTTGTAGTTATAGAGGACCCAGGCGGGAGCACCTGGGTATTGAGTGCAACCACAGTCGTAGGCGCCGTGTGTTTGTACTCGTTGCATTGCCTTCCTCGAGTGTTTATAGCGAGTTTTTAGTGTCGTTGCTGGTGGTCCTCACAAAGAAAAACAAGGGATGGTGACCAATGTCAACTTGAAAAAGCACACACATAAGCGCTTGTACGTGTGTGTCGCTAGTGTGCGTCTCGTCTGCTGTCCGGGTTTTTTTTTTTTTTTTTTTTTTAGTTTCTGCGCTAAACACTAGAAAACGTGTGAATGGCGCTACAGAGAACGCTCTGAAAGAGCCAGGCCAGCTCGTTCTGTTTACTGAATTTGGGCAATCTGAATAAAGGTTGAGAGGACCGTAAACATAACCGATTACATTTGACTAATGGATCAATTACTTTCGTGGGGCGTGTAATTGGTCCGTGTAATGAATTACATTTTTTTCGATTAAGTAACTAATTGGGCCTTTGTCAAAGTTAATCATGAAACATAGTGATACTTCATGATTAATTGCGACACAGCTGCAATGTTATGGAATTTGTAGTACCGTCTTAAATCTAGTTAAAATGAATTTAGCAGACCCATATATCAGTGTGTGTGTAAATAAATACTAGATTATCCTTTTTACAACACGTGTAAGGCGGCATATAAGACCACTACTGTTTAACGTGTTTATTAATCACATGTAAGGATTGACCCTCTTGTTGATTACATTATCTACGCGGATGGCACAAGTTTTTCCGGATCGAATATTGATAATTTTGTTGATACGGCTAACATTACAGTAAGGAATATATACGCTTGGAAGCGGAATTTTTATATCCTCGGCAAGTTGATTGTTCCAAAACAAAAGCTGTTCTCTTGCGCGGTAATTCCCGTTTCTGTAAAATTACTTGTCCTAAACTAAATTGTGATTTCTTCCTCCGTAACGACTTTAGGCCTTATTTTCGGTGAATGTATGAAATGGGGCCACCATGCCGATACTACATAGCAAACTGTGTAAATATTTAGGGGTGTTAAAGAATTGTCTGTGTATTTTACCACTTTCTTAGGAGTTTCTATTGTGTAACGCACTTTTTCGTTCTCACTTGCGTTATTCACATTTAACTTGGGGTAACAGAAGCGAGCAGTTAATGTATAATTTGCTTCTCCTGCAAGAAAGAAGAAAAGTAGGAAGAAAATTATTAATGTTCTTCGTTCGACTGCCGCTCGGCATTGCGATTCTCATGGCTCTCAATTCCTCGTAAAATTTAAATTATTGAAAGTTAACCTTCTATCGTGAAAAATGGCACTGATATTTGCAGTGTAGCTAGCTTAAAACACAATTATTCTCCTCGCTCTAGTCGACACTCTGAACATTATAGTATATTCCGGGGCCGCGCACTGACTACGGATTTTAAATGTTAACCTATTGCCTGCCGAAAACGCTCAATACGTTCAGACTTACTAATAAAAGTCCACGTACATTATGTAGTGACTTTTTACAAAACGTTCTGTTATTGAATCGCTTGATTTATTAATGGTTTCTGATAATTACTGAAAAAGAAAATGCCATCCAACTGTTTTGCAGTCTTGTACAATGTGCATCTCGCAAAGCGCGCATATATGTGTCACCTTAGAGTTGTCGTAAACCTCGGAATCTGGGGTTGGTCAAACTGTTGTGCATGCAGATTTTGTCCCCATCTCTGTCACTTATGTACAGCTAGGTACACAAATCGGGTTAATGAATTTAGCCCTTATCAATTAATATACAGCGACTTTAACCCTTTCAGAGTCCACATTGTCCCATTGATTGCAAACTTGCTTTCACCACATTTCTTGTACCTTCAGAATCGTAGAAAGTGTGCAGCGGCAGAAAAAAAAATTAGAATTTTCATTTCGTTAAGTTTACAGTTTACAGAATGTGGACTCCACGCGAAAGCTCACTACAGGAACATCAAATATGAGTACATCAGCTATTTCTTGTTTTGAAAAGCTTGAAAAGCACTGATCCAGCCGCTTGAAAAGTATGCCTGGTACATGACATTGTGAAAAACTATGAAAGAAGTGAACCTGCCGCATGCAACATGCTGACACTGAGTAAAAACACCCAACCGCGTCTACCTTCCCACTCATTTTGCTAAAACGTTCTGCACATGTTATTCAAAATTCCAGCACAATTCCAATCATAAGTGTTTCAAGATGTATGCGCCACGTTTTAAATATCAATACTTTCATCAGTGATATTGCTGTTGATGCACTATCTTGATGACACAATTGTGTACACAGCGTCTGAAAGGGTTAATAAG
Organism: Dermacentor silvarum; assembly: GCF_013339745.2. Taxonomy (NCBI): domain Eukaryota; kingdom Metazoa; phylum Arthropoda; class Arachnida; order Ixodida; family Ixodidae; genus Dermacentor; species Dermacentor silvarum. The sequence goes on from NC_051159.1 coordinate 166,443,792, forward strand.
AACGAAACTGCTGGCAGCTTCTTTTGCGGTAGTAACTGTGATTTTCCAATATTTAAATCAGTTTTTGGGAGCTTGTACTTCCCTACGAAGCACGTTTACTCTGCCTGTGCACATTCGGAGTAGGTGCACTCCATTTAGGGGTATACTACAACTACATAAAACTGTACAAGCAGTTACTCCCGCAGAATAATTTTCCGGCACTCCCTTTCTCAGATTACTGCCGCCGCCGGCGTACAAACAACCTACGCTAGTCCGGACCTCAATTTTGAAGGCGCACGAGCGATCGTCAGGTTTTCGGAAATTTGTGCAGCCTCTATGCGGAAGTGGGAGACGTGTTTACTTGTCAGCGTTGCTCTTTGAAAGCGCTGTCGCCGTGCCGTCAGCCGTCGACAAATGGCGACGGCTTGTGTCGTCAGCTGGCCAGCACCTGTTCTGTTCTTTTGTTCTGTTTTTTTTTTTTTTTTTCTTCCGCTTCAATGGGCGGAAGACATGCAGGATACCCGCATCGCCGTCAAGAATACCGTTTCGCGGTTCCCCGGCCAACGCTTCTCCCGCCGTATAGGAAAGGTGCGCAAATGTTGATGACATCTCGTACGGCGGAATAGAACGCTTGTCGCATCTGGTGGAGTGTTCTGCGTGTTAGTCCCGCAGAGCTAAAGACCCGGATGAGAGAAAGTGAAAAAGCACAGCCAGGCGTGACGTCTGCAGCTGCGCAGTGCATGTAAAGTTGATGGGAATTTATAGAATCGCGGCGTAGCGATATAAATGCGTTGCATGGGCGCGCGCTGACATTGTTTCCTGCGAGCTTTGCACACGACACGCATGTAACGAGGGTTAACTGGAATCGACCCACTTTTCCGCTACGCCCACCCGTTTGCCTTAGGGCTAGATATTGTACGAACCGCTGCAAGTGCTTCGCCTCCTCGACGTGGTCGATACTGTGCAAGGAAAAGGCTGCTACTATCTCGCTTTTCCCAACCTCTTGACCTGGCCAAGATTGTCGTTATGTGCAACGTGTCTCGCAGAAGCACCTTGCGCAATCTGAAAGATCGGAGAGTCTTTGAACGGGCATTCGATTATATCGCAGCGCTCTACGGTACACGCGCTCTTGATTTAGAAATACTCCATCTATGGAAGGTCTCGTAGATGCTGGAACGTGTGTACGCGGTGACACTTGTGGTGTCTCACACTAGAGTGCTTTGTCTCGAAGAGGGATTGTTCTTAAAGCTGTATGTCATATAGTTCCGTTATGTGCTCCGCAATAAGCCGCGTCCGGATAAAAGAGCATTCGCGGTGTCGACGCCATGCATCTATACCCCTGCGGGACTCTTTATCGGGGTGGTGTGTCCGACCCCCGTTCCATCCCTTGTTGTTCGAGGAATACGTCCTTGCAACGAACTTTGAATGCGCATTATCGATTGGTATCTACGTATGCGTGCTTCTTTTTATTTCAGCGATGCACTTTCCATGGCAGCCAACTAGGCACTATTGTCACTGAGTTGACGATATCTTCGTGGCCGTCTTCAAAATAGGCGCGTGACATGTCAGGCTATTTCGAGCTGAAATATTTCCACTTAAAGTTGTACCTGTTTTAGGGGTGCTCATAAACGGCGCTCCACTGCTGCATCCTGCGCGGTATAGTTTGTCTAAAGAACTCAACGTTATTTGTTGCTGGACGCAACGCCCTGGAAAACGAGAAATATACATTGGGGGCACGTTAAAGATCCCCTGGTGGTCAAAATAATCCGGAGTCCCCCACTACGGCGTGCCTCATAATCAAATCGTGGTTTTGGCGCGTAAGACCCCAGAATCCAATCCAATCCAATCCAACAAGACCACGACGTCTGACGACATCTTCAAACTTTTTTGTGGTTCATCACTTCAGCAAGGTATATAACGGGATCCGCATATGCATTACCGACGTGCATGTCGGACAGTGAAAGCAAGGACGGAATAGTACTGGTGACTGGCGTTTTGTTGCCGCTGTTATGCTGAGTTATATACGCACAACTCGATTTGTGCGTATATAATTAACTAGGGGTGCGCGAATAGTGATTTTTGAGACCGAATCGAGTACGAATCGAATAGTGCCGGAAGTGAATCGAATCGATTATCGAATACTTTTTGAATAATGAATAGCCGTTATCACAATATAAAACGATGTTCACATCCCAGCATTCTTAAAGTTTGCACGTTTCTGTCATTACATAGTAAGTTATGAAGCGTTATTAAAAGCATAAATGGAGCATTAGGTTCAAACAAGTAGGTTCTCTGCATGAACAGGGATCTTCAAAGAGGGGGAATGAGTGCTGTACAGCCTGTAAAGTATGGCTACCTAAGTGTCGATATCCTGCTCCACTACGCAAGGTCTCAGGTTTTATGTCTATACTATGCCCGCTGCCAGCATGGGGTGAAAATTTACCGTACTTTTGCTTCCATTTTATGTTTACTTGGGCGCAGTTGACATAGTGAAATATTGTAAAAGTATTGGGGAAATATTCGCATTTATGAATATAGGACACTATTCGATTCGTTATTCGAAAGTTTTGAATATTCGCACGCCCATATAATTAACTCAAAGTGTGTTACAGATACGGAAAATCGCATTGAAAATGTTGACTACTAGTTAATGGAAGCATCTGCAGTGGAGTAAATACGTAATTCATTTCACTATAGTAGCTGTTCTGACGGGCTGTTTCGCTGTCTCGCTGATGGGTGATAGTTACCGCTTATTCGGCCGCACAAATATCTTCAACAAGACCATGTTAGTTAGTGGTCAAAATACATCACGTAGATCTTGTATATTGTCTCGTCTATATGGTTGAATTTCGTCTATATGGTAGCAACGAATCTTAGAAAGCACCAGTAAAACAAAAGAGTCTTCGCAGTAGAAGGGTGGGAAAGGGGAAGTTTATTGCCCGAAGGACAGTAACAACGCGTCTATACTGGCCGTTCGAATCAGTCCAGAAGAGCCAGATCACGAGCGAGCCGCTTGCGCTGAGCACGCTAGTCGCCGTCCTCTTCCTCTAATATTTAACAGCACCTCATGTTTCTTATGTACCCCCCCCCCCCTTTTTTTTTTTTTTTTTTATTGAGCAGGCATGGCTATAACCCCAATATGCTAGCAACGCCGCAATTGAAGTCGCCGTGACCCGACGGTGGGTGAATGTTACTGCGGCTGTGAGGGGTGCCCGCGATATATCCCTCTTTGAGCCAGATAGGCAGGCGTAGTGTTGGCATATCTTACTGTTGGCCCCCATGTGCTTCTTAGTCCCAATCTTGTTTATTTTATTTTTTTTTCCACCTATCGCGTCGCAGACATGATTAGTGCAGAGCTGTCTGCCCCTTGAGGTCGTTTGGCGCATCCGATAGTGCTCATTATCAAGCAAGCGGCGGGAAACTGGTGCATGCAAACAACCTTTTCGAGCTCTGTCTGCGAGAGCCTCTGGCCAGAAGTACCGTGGTGGGCTACAGACACTCCTATACGGTGCATGTCAATGCGAGGTCGTTGTCGTTTCCAGGTAATGTCTCCTCTGTGTAGCCCCAGAAGCATGAACTGTGCCTTGAGGGCCAAGCTAGAACAATACCTGCCCGCGCCGCCCCCCACTTTTTTTTTTTTTTGTCTTTGCCTCGTATCACATCTGGCTACATTGTCTTTGCATGCCAGCAGTGCAAATTTTGTGCTCGAGCGTCGTGCCCACAGCAACGAAGTACGAAACGTTTTATATTCATGCCGGCGCTTTGCTATACACATCATCATCAGCCTATATTTATGTCCACTGCAGGACGAAGGCCTCTCCCTGCGATCTCCAATTACCCCTGTCTTGCGCTATCGTATTCCAACTTGCGCCTGCGAATTTCCTAACCTCATCATCCCACCTGACTTTCTGCCGTCCTCGACTGCGCTTCCCTTCTCTTGGTATCCATTCTGTAACCCTAATGGTCCACCGGTTATCCATCCTACGTATTATATATACATGGCCTGCCCAGCTCCATTTCTTCCGCTTAATGTCAACTAGAATATCGTCTACCCCCGTTTGTTCTCTGATCCACACCGCTCTCTTCCTGTCTCTTAACGTTACTCCTAAGATTTTTCGTTCCATTGCTCTTTGTGCGGTCCTTAACTTCTTCTCGAGCTTCTTTGTTAACCTCCAAGTTTCTGCCCCGTATGTTAGCACCGGTAGAATGCAATGATTGTACACTTTTCTTTTCAACGACAGTGGTAAGCTCCCAGTCAGGATTTGGCAATGCCTGCCGTATGCACTCCAACCCAATTTTATTCTTCTGTAAATTTCTTTCTCATGATCAGGGTCCCCTGTGAGTAATTGACCTAGATAAACATATTCCTTTACAGATTCTAGAGGCTGACGGGCGATCCTGAATTCTTGTTCCCTTGCCAGGCTATTGAACATTATCTTTGTCTTCTGCATATTCATCTTCAATACACATAACATTCATCTGCTATACACATAACGGAGATCAATTAAGGAACACGAGCACTTGTTTTGTGTAAATGTAGGTGACGTGTGTTTGTGCACGTTCACAGAACATGGTCTGCTGTAAACCACGAAGCTCTGTTGATACTAAATTATATGTGCTTTCGTGTCCCATGCTTATAATATGAACGAGAAGAGGGGAAAAGCTGAGGATCGATCCCGATTTTTGTTAATCGAAACCAACAGATAATGAAGCCAAGGAAATCATAGGGGAACTTATTAGTAGTTTTTGGAGTGTAGAAATGATCAGCTAAAAGAAATGAATGTTTCAGTTTTAGTTTAGGAAGAAAAGATAACTTGCTGCCAGTGGGAGCCGAACCCACAACCTCCGCATTATTACGCGTGCGTTGCACCATGCACCAGTTGGGCTACGGCTGTCCCTCGCCCACATTTTTGGGTATGTATGTATGTGTACATGATTTAACCCTGGAAACGCATGCTATGTGGAGGTTGTAGGTTCGGCTCCCAACTGCGGCGAGTTGTTTTTTCGTCCGCATTCATTTTCCTTTAGCTTATCGTTTCTGCACTTCAAATAAAAAGTATATTCTCCCTCTGCACGCGCGCGTGCATGCCCTATCGATTTCACTTATCTTGCTATGCTGTAATGGGTAGAACAGCCCACGCGTCGTTTAACGTGCGTTTCTTTTCCATCAGTTACTTCTCCGGTGGCGGAGATATACATCTATATATTTTTCGAATTATAGCGAGCTAAATTTGCGGCGTGCGACGCGGAATGACGACGTGTGTACGTCAGCGTCTATAAATACCTTTCCATCAGAATAGGACTTCACCGACGTTGTAACATGAAAAACGTGTCAACAGCGTTAATATAGCAGGGATCGCACTGTGCAGTTTAGAGGACGAGATACTACCTAATGTAACGCTTGGAGGGTAGTGTATAGCTATAGACTTCCAGAGCTGTGAATGCTGACGCAAACGAGACAAAAAAGAAAAAAATATACGTAGAACCTCTTCAGGGAGTTGTCTGAATGATGCGTAAGCATTTCGTAGTAGTGACATGGTGTCTAGTGCTCACACTCAAAGCTGCTGATAATCCTAGCACTGCTCAGCGGCTGCGGTCTTCTTATACGGTAAATGCGACAGCGCTGCGGCGACACGAACTGCTGCGGAAGGCGGCGCAACGTGAACTGATGACGAGGCAAGCAAACTGAAGCAGGTGGTGACGCCAGGTGCGCTGATGACGTTCCGATCCGAAGCTACGGCTGCTTCAGAGTTCTGGCTTACAAAAGGTGTGCCTAGTGCGTGCCTGAGTGCACACGTCACGTATTCACAGAGACGCGCTCGTGCCACCGCTCACGCGTTAATTCGTCGTCGTCTTCCACAGCTGGCTCTTTCTTGAAAGCGATCGTCTTACGCGGAGGATGGACGGACGCTCGGACAGTTCTCTCGTTGGGTAACCATAGAAATGCTTGCGCATTTCAAACTACAAATAAATTCCCCTATGCATACCTTGACTTAATTATCTGTTGGCTTCATATTGTAACGGATACGAAAGGTAGGCACAAAAAGAGAGACGACGAAGAGAACGAAGAGAGGCCGGACTGCGCTACGATCACGCTCCGATCATCGTCCATCTCCTGTAAATAAAACCATTTCTTCACAACTCTTCGTAACAGTTGTGGTGGAGGTGCTGGGTAATCGACACGCGAAGACGGAGGCTGAACCACAAGTTCTTCGACGGAGCCGTCGCCTTGCTGGACTCCCACCGAATACACCGGAGTTGAATATGTCCTACGACGCAGACGAACAACGGCCCATTACAACTGCTGCGCCGACCAGCTCCGTTCAGCAACTGAGGGATGCGCGTCCCTTCGCCGGAAGACCGCCCGAAGACGTCGAGGAATGGCTCATCCAATATCACCGGGTGAGTGCCGCCAACAAGTGGAACAGCGCTTCTCAGCTTTCGAACGTCGTGTTCTTTCTAACGGATACGGCGTTGATGTGGTTCGACAATCACGAGGACATCACGTTAACGACATGGGCAGATTTGTTTCGGAAATCAAAGAGCGATTCGGTGACTCGCGACGAAAAAGAAGAGGGCAGAACAGACGCTACTGCAACGCGCGCTAGTGCCAGGCGAAACCTGCACGACCTACATTGAGGCAGTAATAAAACTGTGTAGAATGGTAGATTCTGGAATGTCTGAGGAAGACAAAGTCGGGCACATCCTAAAAGGAATTGCTGATGATGTTTACAGTTTCCTCATCGCTAAAGACACCCTTGCTTCCGTCGCCGACATCATTCGGCACTGTCGCACTTTCGAGCAACTGAAGACGAGGCGCGTCACGCCGAAGTTTGGCAGGCTAGCCAATGTGACGACAGTTGCAAGCGTAGAGAGCAACCAACCCCTCGATCTTGCATCAATGATCCGACAAATAGTTCGGGAAGAACTCAGCCTGCACGCGCAAGTGACACATCGAGGCACTCATAGCTTCCGCTTACCACCAACTCTTCGTAACAATATGATTATGCTTATAATATGTATGACGTAATGTCGTTCTTACTGGTACTGTAAGTACAATGTAAACATTTTACTCGATATGGTAAATAGTTTGCGCGTGCGTGCGTGCTGTGCGTGCTGTGTGTGTGTGTGTGTGTGTGTGTGTGTGTGTGTGTGTGTGTGTGTGTGTGTGTGTGTGTGTGTGTGTGTGTGTGTGTGTGTGTGTGTGTGTGTGTGTGTGTGTGTGTGTGTGTGTGTGTGTGTGTGTGTAAATTGACAAGCAGCTTTATGTAGTAGAGCACACGTGGTGGAGAAGTCGAGCGCGGGTGTTGAGGCTATAGTGCGAAGAAAAGCTCGGTCACCCTATTTTGCAGAAAACGCTCCTGTTCGCGGTCGATCACCTCTCATGTTCAGGAAGGATACCCGCCACGGTGTCTGCTTCTTATCATGTGCAACCAACCTGGACTGCAAAACAATGCCCGTTTTTGTGTACGTGTTGTGTCCAAAGGCAATATTTGCTCGAGCTTTCTTTTGCAGCTGCGCTTTTCCAAGTGACCGTTGCTGGCTCATCTCTCGTGATGAACTATAGGAAGCGCGCCGGGTACTTTGAGGATAGGACGCCTCGATGACGCGCAGTCGGAGTAGAAAATTTGCCGATGACGACGATTATATGCTGTAAGAGTGAAAAGGTAAAATACTATAGTTGGTTCCCGTTGAGTCTAAATACCGGAAAAATACTACGACTATCGAAGCGACGACGACGCAGCTAGTACACGCGCTGGACTAGAAGATATGCAGAAACCATTGAGTGCATCTTCTCGGAAGGTCGCAGTATCCATGACGAAGTGAATGTGGACGCGGCTACTCCCCACTGTCACTGTGTGATAGGTTTTTGAGGATGCTGAGGAAAATGTGAATTGATCTGTGGCGAAGAATAACGCCGACAGATTGGTTGTTGTACAATGGCTGGGAGAACACAATGAAGGGAACAATTTCTCGTTGTTGCTTTCTTTCTGGCTTTTTTTTTTTTTGCGAAGTTATATTTGTGTAAAAATAGATTAAAGTTTGATAGCTTGTTGCCACGAACCGCGACGTTTAACGGCGGAGACAAGAAACAGCGGAAGGATAAAAAGGATGTTCCGTGGTGGTGGCGTCCCCCCACTCCCTTCCACCATCCACTTCCAAGGATATGCTCATAACCTTTATCCATCAATTCTGTGCATACTCGTCGTGGTTGCTTAGTGGCTATGGTGTTGGGCTGCTAAGCACGAGGTCGCGGGGTCGAATCCCGGCCACAGCGGTCGCATTTCGATGGGAGCGAAATGCGAAAACACCCGTGTACTTTGATTTAGGTGCACGTTGAAGAACCCCAGGTTGTCCAAATTATTCCGAAGTCCCCCACTACTGCGTGCCTCGTAATCAGGTCGCGGTTTTGGCACCTAAAACCCCACAATTAAATTAATATTGTGCATCAATCGGGACGTCAACTGCCCGATTGCGCCTTCTGCAGCTGTTCAAGACAGCTTAACTGTAGCCCAGCTGTCTTCTCAAATGCGCCTCGAAAATAACTTATAATCACGATTCAAATTCTTGGTTGCATGGGCGACGCCTTTGCTCGTGTGTCAGTCACACAGAACGTTCGTCCGTGATGCGTAATCGACTAAAGCTTGTAACTCGGACACGTTTTATATTAGCTGCTTAGCACTTGTTTTCATTAATGTCGTGCTTCTCTTGTGCATCAGCACAAGCAAGCTGCTTGTGCATCACTTGTTAGCTGCTTATTAGCACTTATTAGCTGCTTAGCACTTGTTTTCATTAATGTCGTGCTTCTCTTGTGCATCAGCACAAGCTGCTTAGCATCACGTTCGTCCGTGATGCGTAATCGACTAAAGCTTGTAACTCGGACACGTTTTATATTAGCTGCTTAGCACTTGTTTTCATTAATGTCGTGCTTCTCTTGTTATGACAGTCGCTAAAGGTTTCAAGCACTTACTGCACCGTTTCGCCAATAGAACAAAAGAATAGGCTTTCTCTCAAGCCAGAAACATTGAGCTAAAAGGGGCGCGCTTTACACTGCGCTTTGACGCACTCACAGAGGTTCTCTTGCAGTATGCACCGGACTGTCTTGCATCGCTGTCAGTCGATTCCGTCGGAATGAACTGAGAGATAAAAGGGTTTTAACATGCACTATCCGTCGTCGCTTCAATGTATACATGTTTCCCTTGAGTCGAGCCTCCGTTCCTGTGCCTCGCATTCTAGCGACCGTCATACTTGGACAAAACCGCGACGCATAACACGGCAGCTGATGCCTGCTGACATACTTATGGTTCGTCATTGCCTCTAAATGTCGACGACCGACGACTTCCGGAAGTTTTTGACGTCCCCTGTGAGTTCACCTCCGACGGAAGTAGCTGTCCGGGCGACAAGAAACTTCCACGTCCGGTTTTGAGGCGCCTTCTGAAATTCCTCTCAGCGTCGAAACGATCGTGTTGTTTTATAATTCGCCGCTGCTCGGGGTCAACGCCCTGACGGCGGCCGATACGCGCCTTTTTCCTGGCATGCCTTCTCGAAGCGGTTGGTGGTCAAGAAGCTCCCCGCATGCTGGTAGCTTCGGGTGGCTTCGTCTCGCAGTCACTGCCCACTGGGCCTTGTGGAAACCGCGAAGTGACACGTGGCTGTTCCCAGCTTTAAGTTCAGACTTTGTCTCAAGCTCACGGTTGTACCACTGAAGTTAATCCCTGCCTAATAATAACAATTCCTCACTTGGTTTCAAGAAGGAATGACCCCAGTGAAAGACGTCTTTTTCATTCCGCCACTTCACAGGCGTCGGTTTAGTTTTGACTCGACTGCGGACGTCATGTGGAAATGCGCGTAATTATTTGGCCTCTTTGGAGCCGCGTGACTGCATATAAGTAGTGTCTAGCCTCCCTGCTTTGTGGTGAAACAATCGCTAGATAAACAGGCAACATCAAGAGATTTCCCTACGCGTACACTTCTTATAGCGAGCCGAAGGGTTATCCATGTGGCAGTCGAATGGACTTTGACTGCGCCTTTTCGCGAAGTACGCTAACACGAAAAACATCTCCTCGAAACGCCGAATTTAGGCCGTTACAGATACCTCTTCGACAAACTTATGGCGCGATCGGGCTTGCACAGATTTGCCGCTTTCAGGATCTTTCCGTTGTTTTGCTGGAAAGTGACAACTGGTATGCATTTATCACCCATTGCACCAACTAACGGCACCTACCTCTCAGCTACGTTGGTAGACACACCGGCAGCTGCCTCCGGGTTCGTGTTTTGAGCTGTCGAGCTCGTACGAGCCGATATGAGCGCCGCTGATTGTGTGCATTCGTTTCCTTCAATTCCTGGAATCGTTTCTCTCGCTAGCCTATATATGAGAGTGCATGGATTTCAGCTGCAGAACTTTCTCAGCCCGCTGATTGACTACGTTGCCCCACCAAACATTCATCCACTTTCCAAGGAATTCATCTATATGGCTTCATGTGTGCGTTAGTTTGCCTCTCAGCATATGTAATCGCTTCGCGATTATATATGCAAAATGGACAATGTTTAGCAGTCAACAGTCTTTCGCAGTCGACGTTGTGTTTCAAAACGACAGCGTGGCTGGCCGCATGCTCAAGGCGCTTATGCTTACAGTCGCCGGCCTTGGCGGCTTATCGATACAGCGCACGTGGCTTCTGTAGCTTTTTCGAGCCTGTGTATACCGCGATGGCCGTGCGCGCTTTTTCTCGCTGTTTTCCTCCAACGTGCCGGCTTGTGTTATTACGACAAGCATCTGGATGCGCTTTTTCCGTTGCACACTAATGCCCACAGAAGCAGCGAACATAATACGCAGTCGGGGCTGACTTCGAACGGCGAAATTGATTGCGCATTTCTTTTCAGTGTGCAAACTTGCATGACACCTTCGAGAAACGGGGAAAAAAAGGCTGACATAAGGGGTGCGGGTAGATCGTAAGAAGGCGTTTTCTCAAAGCGAAGCACGTTTAACGACTGAGGCCGCTATGCTTAGACTCACTCAAACCTACGGCGCGAGCGAAGCGCGTTTTATCTTTTCTGATATCTTGAGCCTGGCTTACAACAAGCCAGCTTGATTTCACAAGTGTTTCGTTTTAGGCATTCATGTGGCCAGGGTCTTTACGGGGGGCTATTTACGCTTCTTATTCTGACTTAACCAAAACCTTTCCGTTGAATTGGCCTCTGTGAATTGAATTGAATTACATTGGCCGGGATTCGATCCCGCGCCCTTGCAGAAACGCCCGTGTACCGTGCATTGGGTGCACGTTAACGAATGCCATGGGTGATCAAAATTAACCCAAACCAGCCGCAGGAGGCACAGCATCAGTCGACGCATGTTTCGTGTTTGAACCGTAGGAGGCGACCACATGTAACGTATATTACCAGTGCATATTTTTTGAGTTCGTTACACGCCGCGCGAAATGCGTGCTATTTCGATGTTCGAAACGCACGTCGCTATAACTACCCAGTTTTCGTGCGGTGCAAGATGCACGCCCCAACGCAGAGCCTCGAAGGTATACGCCGTGAACGCGCTGCTACGAGGTTCCTCCTTCTAACTGCGAGCGCTGCAGCAGGACTTCGTCTTTGACGCTGCGCTGCAGCGATCAGGCGTGCACGCTTGTACGCCGCGTCTACGACAGACGCGTGGGTAAACTTCCGTCCCTGGCTAATTGCCCCGCGCTGTCGCCCGGGCGGAGGTGCCTCGTCGTCGTCGCCGTCGATAACGCGACAGTGTGCTCAGACAAAAGCCTTTTGTTTTCTTTTCGGAGACTGCGCCGAGTCGCGTGCATTGCGTGTACGAAGAGGGCCCGTGCGCGCTCTCCGATATGCGCGGCTGTTGTGCCGCAGACTGAGTAAACACGGCAGGCTGTTGGGAAAGGTGACCTGCCCCCTTGATAGGGCGCGCGCGGAACTCTTCTCCCGCGATGTGCTCCTGCCTCCCTCCCCTTTCTCCTCCTCTCCCCGCACTCTGCTAAATCGCGTCCCACGTGACCACAACAAGGAGCCATCCGGCGCGCGCAGTTTTGCGCGACCGACCCGAGTGCAGTGCACAATCGACGAATGAGCTTGCTACAGCAGTGAACGTACAGCATGGTCGGCGTCCCCGTCGGTGCCTTGGCGCCGAGCATTCTCGAAGCCCTCAGTCACCGAGCCAAGGCACCTCCGAGCACATACAGGTGAGCTCTTCAGAAGCTGATGTGGATTCGCGTTGGTGAGCGTCCTCCATTTCGTGTCCTTACAGCCAAGGAAGATTTCGTGTCATCCAATGAAGATTGTTGGAAGTCAGCGCTCGTGTTTTCAGTTTCTTCCTTAGTCCATGTGTATAGCCTGCGCTGCAGAAAATGTAGTCGGGCATGACAGCCAAGCGCAACAATTACGGAGTGTTCGATCCTTCGCTCGGCAGTCGTGATCGTTGCGAATACATTGTTCCAGCAGCATTGTTCCTTACGCTGACAGTTTAATCTTTTCCTGCCTTTAAGAGACACCCAAGATTCTTGCAATCGCTGCTGCTAGGAAACGTTTGTTTGGCTCGCAGTGGATGTGCCCCGTGCATCTTCTTCGCGAGCCATACTGCAGACTCTAGCGCCTTTACGTGCATGAACCGTTGACACTGCGCCGTCTCTGTAGCAGCGCTGATGGCGATAATCACCCACTCCCATCGTTCGAGTGCCAAGTATGGGCAGCGATCCGACGGGAGAACGATTCGAGCCCGAGTTCGGTCCCCACTTGATGGCTTTGTCCCAGGATCGTCCCGTCGGACGCCCATCACTCGTTGCCATTTCTCGTTGCCATTTCCACGAAGACAATCGCCGATGCGCGTGGTGTAATGCTGATATAAAGTGAGTTTTCATGCGCAAGTGTGGCGCTTGAAAACGCAGTTCGTTGACCGATCTCGAAGGCCATGGGACGCGTCGCTGCCACCGATGACATCGCTCGTCCCGACTGCGAACCAGCCTGTCCGCTCTCGCTGTTTCAGTGTCGTGGAATCGTCATCGCTGAAATATATGATCGAATCAGAAAATGGCGCCGAGAGTGATCACCCGACACGCCTGCTTCCTGCCACTCTTATTAAGCGATGTAGAGGTGATCGCGTGCCATATTGTATAGGCGCGAACCCGCAGTTCGGGCGCTACGCGTCCTATCCTGCTCGGAGCGCGCCAAGCACGCGTAGGTGTGAGAAACGTTCCAGATGTGCACTATAACAAAATCATGGTGTGGGGGTGGCGGCTTTCCCAGTATACAGCGCATGCACCGCTTGTCTTCGACGCGCGCAATACCTGCAGCCGTGATTTGCGCACGACAAGGCCGTCGCACGACGAACGAGGAAGTGCGCGCATTCGTTTGTTGCTGTACTACAGCCTGAAAACGAAGTGCACTCGTTCCGGAGCGTACAGTTCTGAGCGATTTTGTTTGTGCAGAGAGCTCGGCCTGTTTCCCGGTTCCGCCTGGTTCCTTCGGCATCGGACGACTTCGACCTCAGGACCAGGCTTGCGAGTTCGGTGACGGGAGGTTTAAACACCTCGTAATTGTTCTTTGACGGTGCTACGTTGTAAGCGGCAAGCCTGCACCGAAGGAGACAGGCGTCCTTCCAGCTACTATACATTTTCGTGATTCGGGCAGCTGAACGCTTTTGCTCAATTTGAACCACTTCCGTGCGTACAACGTACGCCCCTCGGATGGCTGCATTGACGACACTGTGAGTGAGTAAACTTGCTTTTTTTTTCACACAATTATAAACCTGGAGGTATTTTCATTCTTCTCCTTGGTTTTTAGCTTACGTAATCAAATAATCTAACTATATAGAAAGAACTTGGGGCTTTGTATTGCTTTAGTAATTGCCTCATTCCAATGTGTTCCGTATATTTTCGTTCCTCGTTTCCTGCGCATCGTAAAAACTTGTCAAGTCCGCTGAAAAAAAAAAAAAATGGGGGGGGGGGGGGGGGGAAGCAATAAGGAACGACTCTATCCGGAATAAGTACTCATTGCGAACCCTGCTCTCGTGTTTTTGTTGTTGCGTTCCCGGGATAAATGAAATCCTGACGCCGTGGCATTTGGGCCCGCATTATTAATTTATCACTTTGAGGGACGTCACTCGTATACGGTTGACTGGCTGAAGCATACGGAAACAGTCGCGACAAGGTGGATTGCACGTCTTTGATTCGCGCTGTAGTCACGTCAGATATGTATACGGTTATCGAGCTCACTGACAAGACGTCCCTCGCTGTATTGAGGCGTCACATTGGACGTTACGCGGTAAAAATATTGCACACATAAGGGTGCCGCTAACACCTCCACCCTTTGCGGGTAGTATCAAATCGTTGATGGGACCAAATGAAGTTTTCGTTTTTGGAGACGTTTAAAGCGAAGCTTTCTTTGACTCGTTCCCCCACTTTTAGCGTGCTGGCTGCTATCTTGCACGATTGGCTGGTACAGGACATAGTGCAAACAAGCGCGGGGTATATACAAACAGGCTGCCCTGGGCGGCAGATGATGCGAATAAGCGCGCGGACGTGAGCTTCAGCACAAAAACACGCCGTCGTCGACATTTCATCGCCTTCATTCCGTTGTCAGCATTCTTTCGTTGTCATCTCGTACCGTGTTCACTCTGCCATCGTCACTGCGTTGTCATTTCATCATAACGTGGCCCTTGTTCCGTCGTCATCATTCTGTCGTATCCAGTCCAGTGTCATCGTCCCATTATCGCCGTTCCATCGTGCTCACTCCGTCAACGTCATACAGTCGTCTTCATACTGTCATCGTGCAGTCACCGTCATGCCGTCGTGGTCGTTTCCATCGTCGTCATTTTGTCGTAATCATTCCAGTGTCGTCACCCCATTGCTGTCGTGCAGTTGTCAGTCGATCGCCGTCGTTCCGTTTTCGTCATTTCTTCGTTATCATGCGTTTGATCCGAATGTAAGTGCCCATAAGTGCCCGTCGAACGAAGTGCTTCCTGGTGCAAACGTGTCCAACGTAACCGTGTGCTCTATATACTCGCCAAACAAGTACAACGTTCTTTGCAAGCGTCAATGAAAACTTCGCTTAAACCGATTAGCACAGCGCGTGGGATCCGCATATGTTTTATGGCAAGTAAACATGATTAGAGCTGCAACAGATAACTCTAAAACTGCGTGCACTCAATTTTCGTATAGCTATCGCTCGTGTCGGATACTTCGGCGCGCACCAGGCTGTAAAAATGGGTTCAGTATTCACCTACGGCTTCTCTCATCGCAGTTGTTGTTTGAGCTCTCTTTCATGTACAATCCTCTTTTTTTTTCTTCTTCTTCTTCTTCTTTACAACCTTGAGGTTAAGGGTACTACGTCACGCAGTGTGATTCGATAAAGTGATAGATTGATAATATGGTCGCTAGATCAAGCCCCATAAAAGCTATCCAGTGTTCTTCGAAATATACCGGAGTCGTCTCGTGTGGCATGCTCATCGATGGAAGATATTTATACCTACACGCGGGATGTCATTGATTAGCCGGAGGCGAATATCGCTACGAAATCGCCACTCCACTCGTAGATAAGGGGCCTCGTTTTGATCAGCACGAGTTGGCAGGCTATGTTGGTTTGCATGACCTTTGGCTGCAGCGTATCAAAAAAAAAAAAAAAAAAAAAAAAAACAGGAGTGCGAGGCAAATAAGCTGACGCCACAAGTAGCGAAGAGCTCCGGGTCGACTTGTTCCGCGCGGTCTCCAGTTCGACAGTTGCCGGAATCGAGCTGAGACGCCGGGACTTTTCAGCTTGCATGCATCCAGTGGGGTACGCTGGTGCAGCACCGCTATACTTAGCCCAGAATATGCGCAGCTTCTGCTTGCAGCACTGTCGCATCGTGGTTTCATTTATTCACGTGTACCGGTATGCTCATCCTTTCTTTTTAATGCGTTAGCATTTGAAATGTCAAAGCGGGAAAAAAGTGTAGTTGTGGGAAATGTGGGAAGACGGTCACGTTGTAGAGGTAGATAGGGGATGCTAGAGCTTAGAAGTGCGCGTGCACCGTCAGTTGCACTTGGTTCCTCGAATAGCCAGGACGTGTGTCGAGTGAGCTCTTGAACAACTTATAAGTGTGAACGCGGTTTAAATCACGGATTCGGGACTTCAAAGAGGTGCGACATAATGCCAACGCCTATTTCTCGCATTCGGAATTTTCTTCGTTCTGCTGCTGAAGGCATTGATGAACCAGTCGCGCATTCGTAGGCATCTTCTGCATGCCAGCCGTCCTCAATGGCGGTAGTGCGTAACGCTTTCTCTGACGAGCGACAAACGGCTCCTTGATTTTGCAGTTACACGCGCATATGAAGAGCAAAGGCTTCTTTGCTATTTCCGCCCTATCTCTGTAGAGATTCATGGCCTTGAACGTCCCAAAGCAACACTGGGTTTATGAAAGACTCCGTTGTGGAAGGCTCCGGATTAATTTCGGTCACAAGGGGTTCGCTAACGTGCACGCCTAAATATTGAGCACACTAGCGTTATTGCACTCCGCCCACATGGGAATGTGGCGGCCGCGGGCGGCTATAACTCGTGTTCAACAAGGTGGGTGCCATAGCCACTGCTCCACCGTGGCTGGTACCGTATATCATTGTGAGGTCTGCGGTTCTTCCTTATAGTTAGCCCTGCACTGTTGAGATTGGCATCTATTTCACTCCCGAGATGTAAGGGAAACGTTACGCATTGCAGGGACAGAACTTTCATTTGAATGGCTCGCGGTGTAATTCTTCGCTCTGCGCTGTGTTCAGCATCCCGTCGTGGATGCGCGAAAGCATAAGAGCCCAGTTTTAGAGCCGCGCATCGCGCGCGTAGAAAAAAAATAAGCTTCGCCTTTAAGAGTAGAACGCGATAGCGTTATCGGGACCCGTTCGCATCGCATCGTTCGCATACGGCAAGTAGGCTTCATTCACTGCAACACTGAACGTGGGAAAGCCAGCTTACAAAGACCAAGCTTACACCGATCTCCTTAAAATCGGCTTCACTTTTAAACTGAAATGCATTGCTGGAAAAACGTTTTTCCAGGGGCAATATAAATGGTTTTATATTAAAATGTGAAGACCCTAGGAATTGTTTTTACTATTTTATTGTTTGCTATTGCTCCGACGCGCGCAGGTCTGGTAGAAATGCTGGAAAAGGGGTTTGGTGTTCGAGTTTCCTCGTAGCAAAATTAGGTTATTCGTGCATTCAAATTACAATCTGACGCCGATTGGTAAACAATCCGACGGCGAATCCAACGCCGAATGGTAAAGTCGTACTTTACCATTTTTCTAACAGATTTCACTGTGATAAATTCAATTTTTGTTCACCAAAACCTTGCACCACGTGGAGGGCCTGCGCGGTCGATGTGGCTGGATGATTTTCTCCGCCACCCGCGATCACACGCCGGTTGCCGGCGCCGGATTTTCTGCGACACAGGCCCCTAAACGCTGTCGCGTTAAAATGATTTTGAAAGCGAGGCTTTCTATGCGAGCACTCCCGTAGTTTCCTGACCGTGGCTCCTGGGTCTTTCTGTTGTCTTGCCGAATGGCTCGCGCTTAAAAAGAAACGCAACTCGCCGCCCTAACCATCAGGCCATAATCGCACGTATGCTTATTTCGTGCCAAACCGCTTCGCGTACGAAAGTTTCGCTTCGCATAGATTCCGAGATGTGCGTTAGATAAGCATAATGTTTTATGCGAGGGCCCTTATACGTGATGCTGAGAAGTAGGAGTCAGTTCAATCTCGTCGTGAGGAGGAGCAGGTTGTCGGGCACGTCCCATTCGCCTTTGTAGCGTCGCTGTTACCTTTGTCCGAGTCGTTTTATTGCGATGTCAACGCGTACGCTGTCCGGTGCGCGTGAGTTCTTGTGGCATTGTTCCGATTTAGAATGCCGTGCGCAGGGCCACTGCAGCGAAGCGCGCCGAACAGGCAGTCTCGACAGTCCTGAACGATCCCAAATACTCGCTGCTTTGCTCAGCGTGTACGCAGGCACGAATTGCCGTGCTATATGAAGTCATAAAATTCTGGCTCGTGCGCAGTCACGTCGCTTTCTGCAGCGGCTCCTCGCCTATACGTCCCCCATCCCCCTTACTAACACACACGCATGCACCTAGCTTGCAGCTAAAGGACGCCTAACAATGTGTGTCACATTGTTTTGTCGTTCCCCTTCTCTTTCGTCCTTTGTTTCCGCGCTTCGAAGTTACGTCTTCAATGGTCCCTCACCAGGTACGGCCATTTCGAATTGACAAGTGCAGTGCATATACAATGCACGTAAACCATCCTGCCTGCAAAGTATTACACCTCTACGCGCCGCGGAAAGAGCTGAAATTTCAAACCGAACGCCGTTTTCCCTTCTCCTCGCGGGCGCCGTGCGTTTGTAGACGAATTAAGTTTAGACAAATATAATACCTACAAACCGGATGTATGCGTGTCTTTGTTTTACTTCGTACCGTAGCAAGAGAGATATACTTCCGTTTTGTCTGCTTGTTCCCATGTCGTGCAGTCGCGGCGCGCGCAGAGAGTGAAACTGTCATTTTCTACAGTGTTCCAGAGCGGTGATCATGCTCTGTGATCCGCTTGCATCTGCCTGAGTATTCGTGTAGCGCTGACTTATACCGCTAGTCGGGTGTTCTCGTGCACAGCGCGCAAAATCGTGCGCTGCGTGAACGAGATGAACGCAACAAGCTTGCGAGCAAGACCGTTAGCGAAAGTGCGCTGCGCAGCAAAAAAGCGATAAAAAAGTTTTAAGAGAAGGCGGGGCCCGTGACGTATGCGTCACGCGATCCTCCAGCTCTGATATGGGAGAACGTAGGGAAGTAATTTCGCTTGCGGAGGCTAGACGCATGCAAGTGAGAGAGAGTCTATATGTTGGCGAGCAACTAAATATAGAATTTTCAGCACGGTCTATCCTGCATAATATATGAACGAGGCGCGTTGAGTATGCGGCCGAAATATTTTCCATTTGCTTGATTTCAGTTTTGTTTGAATCACGTGTCGCTCTTATAGTCCACCATCGTGTGGCATGTGTTGTTATAGACAGCCGAGTGCACGTGTAACGCGCAAGGACTGCTCGAGATACACGAGCATTTTAATTGTTCTTATCTCTGCACAGCCGGCCCAAAACGCGACGGCGCACTGCAGATGTTTCACCGTATAGTTCGTATTCATGGATGGCGGCGTTTCCAGCTTTCTTGTTCGATTAGTCAGTTTAAAACGTTGCTATGACGCCAAAGTTATGCTTCCAAACTCGTCTAATTGCTTTTTTTTTTTTTTTTTTTGGTGCGTGCGTGATTGTGTGCTTGCGATACTGCCTGAAAAGAAAATGTTTTTATTTTATCTACAGTGATTCAGACTCAGTGTTATGTTTGCGACTGCTCCCCTTTTGTATGAAGGAAGAAATAAAGGAATTGAATAAAAACCATTTTGTATGTGCCTCGCTTCACATCACAGTACCCTCCAGCTCTTGTTTCGAAGTTCGCCTGTACTTGATATTATTCCACACACCGTGCACCACTAAAACTACAGCTGCGTATTCAGGTGACGCAATGTCGCCGTTCAAAAGCTTGCGAAGGTCTCTTGCTCGCGGGCGTGTATGGTGTGAGGAACCAGAATGGAACGCTGCTCTTGATTTTCTGGGATCACAAAGATCGATGCACCCGCCCCCTTCCAGGATAGGGGTGTGATTCAGGGTGGGCCTGCAGATGACTAAACTGCGGGATGATTCATTGTTTCGGGCGCTGTACTTCCACGCTTCAGTAAAGGCTAAACCTCATTCGAACGATTTCGTACGCCATACAACCACGCGACGGCGACGAGTTGGGCCGTCACGAATAGTCACCGTATCACTCTATTCTGTATAGGTATTTCTATAAAGATTGTATACATTCTAAGATAGAGAATTCATGATTGCCAGTCTGCCTCTAGAATATGTGCAAGACTACGTTTATCAAGGCCAATTACTGACAGGTGAGCCCGACCAAAAAAGTAAATTTACAGAATAAAATCGGATTGAAGCGCATATGGCAGGCATTACCAAATCTTGACTTGCAACTCACCGCAATCCTTAAAAAGGCAGTGTACAATCATTGCATTCTATCGGTACTAACACACTTCGCGAAAAGTTTGCAACGAGCGATGGAACGACAAACGTTAGCCGTTGCATTAAGAGACAATGGTATGGATTAGAGAGCAAACAGGAGTAGCCGGTATTCTAGTTTACATTAAGAGGAAGAAATGGAGCTGGGCAGGCCATGTAATGTGCGTAGGGCAGATAACCGGTGGACCATTAGAATTAGAATGGGTGCCAAGAGAAGCGCAGTCGAGGACGGCAGAGAACAAGGTGGTGTGGTGAAATTAGGAAGTTTGTAGACCATAAGATGGAATACGCTGCCGCAAGACAGGGGTAGTTGGAGATGGCTCCTTCGTTCTGGAGTGGACGTAGATAGGCTAATGGTGATGTATATTTATAAAAAGTCGTCCATCGCCCGTGAGTGCTTCGACGGACTGCTAGCAATGAGACTCCGGCTGGTTACGCGATTCGTCATCGCTCCCCTGCTTCGTGTGTTGCGGTGGAGCACGTACTCTTTTCATGGATGCAGCGCGGAGCGCTTTGCACGCTCATCGGCACTGCAACCTGCGGGACTGCGAGATACTAGCACAAAGGCTTAAATATCGCATAAGCGTGTGCGTGTCTCTACGTGGTCGAACATAATCCAGAGCTTGCCGTTTTAAGGCGTCTGTCATAGTCCAGGTGTTGCATTTGTGACGTGAATGCAATCGCTCGGCCACTCATTGTGTGCTCTTTTAAAAACGATAGTCTTTCATGGGCTACCTAAACGTGAAAAACTTAGTCTGTCTGTCACTCGATTCAACCGCTCGGCCAAAATCAAGCATGAGGGGAGGAGGTGCAGAGAGAGAAAGAGACAGAGAGCGAGAGTAATAATAAATAAAATAAACTTTTTTGGTAAGGCGAGATTCGAACCCGAGTGCCCATGGTCTGAAGGCGAGCGTCATAACCACTAGGCTATATACCCCTATTTTTTTTTTCTTTATTGCCACATTGAACAGCGCAATTCAATTACACAAAAATATACATTCGAAGGCTACATTCGATACATTCGAGGATCCCGTTAATATTCGGGCATGTTTAAAAATGCTTAAACTCTTGGGAGCCATTCAGGCTCTGGGGTTTGAAACTGGTACACAGCTATAATTCTATTGCTTTCCTTGAACTATAGTCTTACTGAAGCCGCGGCTCTGTAGCCGGCTTTAAGCCAACAGTAATAAAAGGTCCCAACAGATGGCGCGAGAGCAGGGCGAACGCGGGAAATTTGAATTTAATTTAGCAAAACCTCTTTTGCATCCATCATGGGAGGAGTGAGAGGGGAGGGGAAGAGCGTGAGGGGTGGGAGGGGGAGAAGAGAGGGTGTTGCGTATCAGGGGCGGCAGAAGACTATCGTCTTTCGACGTCATTTGCAGCGAAGCAAGCAGATACGCGGCCAATTTTCTTTCTTAACCGCAGTACGGTCGCATGTAAACACTCACTGGATCCATTGACATAACGCATAATGTTGTCTTATCGTTCGTGATTGGCGTAGTCATCCTTGTGCACTCGTTGCCTGACACGCTCTGTAGCTTCTACTCAAATGTGCAGTCAACTTTTTAACGCTACCGGTTGTTCTAGAGATTGCGATAGCCGAACAAAAAGTCTAGCGCGAACACTCCAATGAACTTCGAGTTTTTCAGTGGCACGAGCACCGAGTGACACTCTGTTTCTTGCGCAGCAACTTCCGGTTAGGGACCGACTTCCGGTTTCTCACAGAGGTAGGACGAAATTAAATAGAAGTCATAAAAAATAAAGGTAGGTATCGATGGTTCTACTTATGTTTGATGATATGACATCAAAGCACAGGTTAAATTGTTAGGAATAATTAGAAATAATTAAGGAAAGTAATTGCCGTACACCAAAGCACACAATCGTACACTTTAGATACCCACCGCATCAGTACAGGCTCCCGTGAAACTCCAAGACTAGAAATGATGTCATCAGTGACGTCACACTTAAACGAGGGGTATCCGCTCATTACTAACTAAAATAAAGACGAGCTATTTAGAACTACACACCACCTGACACAGAGTGAACGCCTGCCTAGCACAGCGGAGGGGAAACGTCACTCCCTCCTTCGCGTCTCGCCCTTCTTCGCTCCTAGGTGCGAGTGCCGCTAGCAGACACCTAAGTCAAGGATTAGGGTCGTTTCTCTTTTTTTATTTCCCACTCATCACTTCAGTTTTGTTCATTTTCTTTCAAGACCCCTTATAGGGTGTTACATAAGGGTTGAGATACAGTAAGCGAGACATAAAGTAATGTATGTACAACGTTATCTTTGCAAGGTTATCACTAACACGTTGCAAGAGGGAAGACGGGGATTATATGGCGACGATTGCGGATGGAAGGTCGTTCCAATCCGCGGAATTGAGAGAAAAAAATAAAGGATGATGAAAATACGATATAATGGTAAAATGTAATGTTCTGTAAAGCCCGCTGTAATGACTGTAACGTTCTAATGGTGAGCACCGGTTTCCGGGTTCGACTTCCGGCTTCGGCAGCCGCTTCTCAATGAAGATTTAATCCAATAATGGTCATCTTCTGAGACCTTTGGGCGCGTTGTAGAACATGGAGTGGTCTAATATTTATACCAAAGTTTTTCACAATGGCGTCTAGCACATAAAACTGTTTTAGTTTTTAGACTATAGGGAGCAGGCCAGATCAATCACATGAATCCTGTCATTCCCCGCTCAATGTTCTACAATGTCTGCATTGCCGGCGTTAGTTATAAACGTTGCGAGAACTGAGGAAGAGTGTTCAGTTATCGCACGATAAAGACGGCAAACATTGGGAAGAGCCTGCGGTTCCTTTTTTTTTTTTTCGCGTAGAAATGTTCGATTACGCTACCATCTAAACTACCTCCACTAGCATTAATTTAATAATATATCATTTGTCCCACGTAACTTGGGCCAAAATGTAAAAATATGCAAGTGCCACGCAACTGGACAGAACCAATGTAATGTTTGCCTTCGCTTGGAGCAAGTCGTTGGAGTTGTTTCTTTCTAAACCTGAAAGCCCGTGAAATCCCGCGATAAGTGCCGCGCGACTAGTCGCGCGTTTTTTTTTTTTTTTTTCTTTTTTTATGCCGGGTTTTCTTTCAGGTTTGAAAAAAACTTTTATGTAGCTACGTATTGGGTAACAGAATGCTGGATCCGGAATTTTTCAGGATGGTCTACAATTTTCTCATTGACACTTTTGCTCCGAATATAATATTTAACAAAGCTGAATAATTAAAGACAAATTATGTTACTAGACTATGTTTTTGTATTTCGCATAATTACTTAATTATTTATTTTTAATTATTCAACTTCATTAAATATTCAGATCAACAGTATGAGAAAGTTGTAGACGATCCTGAAAAATTCCCGATCCAGCTTTCTTGTTCCTCAATACGTGCTACATAAAGGCTTTTTTTTTTTCAAACCAAGAGAGCCCGCAAAACACAGTCGAGCGGCAATTCTTGCGAGCTTTCGCGGGCTTTCATTTAGGTTTGGAAAAAACTGCCCGCAGGGGCGTCTGCGAAAGCAGGCGTTTGGTGTGTTGCGACACCACGGACCCGAGCACATGGGGGTTGGACCCTCCCACGTTTATCCGTGCGTGGCTTAGCCGTGTCCGGGGAAAAGGGGATCCTGGGGGTTGAGCCGAAGCCGGGTGTTTGGACCTTTAAGGCCCCTCGGCGGAGGCAACACACCCCTTTGGCCTCTGCTTCACGTAGACGGCACCCCCGGACTGACCCGCCCGGGGGAAACCGGTAGTCGTCTTTTCCTATCTCTCTCTACCATCATCTTCGTCTTTCCCTTCCACTTTTAATCTGTCCTGTCCTCTCATCTTTTCCATTCACTTCGAGTTTTCCTGGCGGCAAGGGTTAACCTGGTGTGGCTGTCCTACCTTGGGTATACCATATTGGGTTATAGCAACGGCATACTGCTGGCGCTGTGCAGACTTGTCTTATGTTCTGCCACGTCCCCTTGTTGGGCTCCGCGGTGGGTGGCAGACGCCGTTGCCGAACATGTAGTTTCTTTCCATGGGATCCCCGAACCCTTTCTCAACTGATCGTGCCTCGAAAAGGGTACGCACCGATGCAACATCACTATTCTTGCCCAAAAACAGCGAACGTTTCCCGAAATTCCACGTCCTCCACTGCGAACAATCATCTACAAAAGCTAGAACAATTTCACCATTTCTTGTGGCCAAGTGCCTAAGAGAAACCATTGGAACTGGTTATAAGGTAACAAAGATGGCAAGTGGAGATTTGCTCCTGGAACTAAAAGACAAGGAACAATACAACAGACTAGCACACCTCGTAGCCTTTGGTAATATCCCTGTTTCTGTGAGCGCGCATCGAACTATGAACACAGTCAAAGGCGTAGTATCAGATGAAGACTTAATGACATTGAATGAAGAAGAACTCCTGGATGGATGGAAGGACCAAGGCGTAATCCACGTGCAGCGCATCACAATCAGAAGGAATGACAACGAAATCCCAACAAAGCATTTAATACTCACTTTCAGTTCAACCACATTACCCGAGACACTTGAAACCGGCTATGTAAAACTTCATGTTCGACCTTATATCCCAAACCCGCGACGTTGCTTCAAATGCCAAAGATTTGGTCACGCATCCCAAAGCTGCCGAGGGCAGCTTATGTGCGCAAAGTGCGGCACAACTGGTCACTCTTCTGACGATTGCAATAATGACGAGGTACATTGTGCGAACTGCGACGGCAGTCACCCGGCATACTCCAGAGCTTGTCCAGCCTGGAAGAAAGAAAAAGAAATAATTACTGTAAAAGTGAAGGAGAATATCACATTCCGCGAAGCACGTCAACGTATCTCCTCGTTGTTCTTGCTTAAAACATCTTTCGCCGAAGTGGTGCAACGGGGGGCGGCACCACAACGGCCTCTGGCGGTAGCCCGGACCACGCCTAGCGTGCCGAGGCTAACGCCACCCGCCCCTAAGGTGGGAGCAGCCAACGCTGCCCTGCCATCTCTCAAAATGTCCACACCAGTGGCCTCTACAAGCTCCGGCAGCAGCCAGGGCACCGCAGAGGCCACAGGGGTCCTTTCGACCTCCGGCCCGGTGGGGACAAAGACTTCGTCGCTCGAGGTGAAGTCTACGCGACGCACACATCGCTCTCTGGAGCGGGTGTCCAGTGCCTCGCAAGAGGCTATGGACACCAGTCCAAGCCAAACGGCGCAGGTAGCGTCGAAGGAGCGGCGAGGTTCTCTCGACCGCTCCAAAAAAGACAAAACACCAATTACAGGGCCTGACAAAGGCCTTGTAAAGTAAAGTCACTCTCCTCCCTTTTGAGACACACAGCGCCTTTTATTTTCCTCCAACATGAACACAATAATGCAGTGGAATGTTAGAGGACTAATCCACAACCTAGACGACATCCAAGAACTTATCAATAAATTTAATCCAAAGGTGCTGTGTGTTCAAGAAACACACCTAAACTCCAGAAACACCAACGTCCTACGTCAGAATATTGTTTTCCGAAGAGATCGCGAGGATTCTGCCGCATCATCTGGTGGTGTGGCCATCATACTCGACAGAAGTGTAGCCTGTCAGCAACTTCCACTCAAAACGGCACTAGAGGCGGTAGCCGTTCGTGCTGTACTTCTGGGTAAGCTCATAACCATTTGCTCGCTCTACATACCCCCACACCATTCTTTACACAAGC
Source organism: Dermacentor silvarum (assembly GCF_013339745.2). Taxonomy (NCBI): domain Eukaryota; kingdom Metazoa; phylum Arthropoda; class Arachnida; order Ixodida; family Ixodidae; genus Dermacentor; species Dermacentor silvarum. The sequence goes on from NC_051159.1 coordinate 166,469,541, forward strand.
ATGAATTTCAGTCATTTATAGATGAATTACCAGAACCCTACCTCGTTCTTGGCGATTTCAATGCACACAGCAGCTTGTGGGGCGACAGCACGTATCGATGCGCGAGGACGCCTAATTGAACAATTTCTTTTCTCCTCTGGTGCGTGTCTCCTGAATAAGAAGGAACCCACCTACTACAATCTCGCAAACAAAACTTTTTCTTCCATTGATCTCAGTATAGTTTCCCCGTCTATATTTGCTGAACTTAAATGGGAAGTTATAAAAAATCCTTACGGGAGTGACCACTTCCCGATACTGCTGAGATCACCACTACAAAACGAACCTCTACCACAGGCACCCCGCTGGAAGTTGGATATGGCAGATTGGGAGAAATTCAAAAGTCTTACAAGTGGTATCTCGTGGCCTGACATATCTTTGCTGGGAATTGATGCTGCGGTTGAGTATCTTGCATCTTTCATAATCAATGCCGCTACTGAATGTATACCAGAAATTAATGGTGCGACCTGCAAACGCCGTGTCCCATGGTGGAACGAGGAATGTCGGAACGCTCGTAGGAAACAGAACAAAGCGTGGGGGTTGCTACGCGACTCCCCAACTGCGGAAAATCTTGTTAATTTTAAGAAAATTAAATCGGAGGGCAGAAGAACGCGCCGACACGCCAGGAGAGAAAGTTGGAAAAAGTTTTTATCAGACATAAACTCATATACAGACGAGGGCAGAGTCTGGAAGAAAGTTAATAAGATAAAAGGGCTACAAACCTATTCACTCCCGTTGGTAAACACACAAGGCCACAGTCTGGAAGACCAAGCTAACTGCCTGGGAGCACATTTTGAACATGTGGCCAGCTCATCTCATTATTCCCAAACATTTAAAAGGCACAAAGCTACAATAGAAAAACAGAAACTAGAAAGAAAAGGTACGGGAAACGAGGCATACAACCAGCCATTCTGCATTGCTGAGCTGTATGCATCACTTAGTTGTTGCAATAAGTCTGCGCCAGGCTCTGACCGCATAGCTTATCAAATGCTGAAACACCTTCCTCATGAAACAAAGAAAACTCTCCTCTCCCTATACAATGCTATATGGACCTCCGGCAAGATCCCCTCTGCCTGGAAAGAGGCCATTGTCGTTCCTATACTGAAGCAGGGCAAGGACCCATCGTCTGCTTCGAGTTACCGCCCTATAGCACTAACAAGCTGCCTCTGCAAACTGTTCGAAAAAATGATTAACCGCCGACTAATACATTTTCTCGAATCAAACAAATTGCTTGACCCGTACCAATGCGGGTTTCGAGAAGGTCGATCCACCGCCGACCATTTGATACGTATTGAGACGCAAATTCGTGAAGCTTTCATCCATAAACAGTTCTTTCTCTCTGTATTCCTTGATATAGAAAAAGCCTACGATACCACGTGGCGGTTTGGAATACTTAGAGACCTCTCGCACGTTGGTATACGTGGTAACATGTTAAATGTCATAGAAAGTTATTTATCTAATCGCACTTTCCGTGTTCGTGTGGGAAATGCTGTATCAAGACCTTTTGTGCAGGAAACTGGAGTGCCACAGGGTGGGGTGCTCAGTTGCACTCTCTTTATCGTAAAAATGAGTTCTTTGCGTCTGTATATCCCAAGAAACATGTTTTATTCTGCATACGTCGATGATGTACAGATAGGTTTCGCCTCGTGCAATCTCGCAGTCTGTGAGCGGCAGATTCAGCTTGGTCTGAACAAGGTGTCTAAGTGGGCAGACGAGAATGGATTTAGCCTTAACCCACAAAAGACCACCTGCGTCCTGTTCTCCAGAAAGAGGGGTCTGCACCCCGATCCTGACATTGAGTTGCAGGGAGAACGCGTGCACGTAAAAACAGAACATAAATTTTTAGGTATGATTCTAGATACGAAGCTTACATTTGTGGCACACATACGGTATCTAAGAAACAAGTGTATGAAAACAATGAATATTCTAAAAGTGTTGTCACGCACCGCTTGGGGTAGTGACACACAGTGTCTTTTAAATTTGTACAAGAGCCTCATACTTACAAGATTAGATTACGGCGCCATAGTGTACCATTCCGCTACGCCAAGCGCCCTAAGGATGCTGGATCCTGTACACCATCTAGGCATCCGCCTAGCCACTGGTGCCTTCAGGACAAGTCCTGTTGCAAGCCTGTATGTAGAGGCGGACATGTGGTCGCTTGATATGCAACGTTCATCCTTAAGCCTCACCTATTTCCTGAAAGTAAATTCAAACCCGGAACATCCGTCCTTCTCAACCGTAAATGATATGACCAGTTCCACACTCTTTAATAACCGGCCGACAGCAAGAGAACCCTTTTCACTACGTGTAAGAAAAATTAGTGAAGAAATGGACATCCCACTACTTGAAAATACTCTGATGGCCCCAGCAAAGCCAGTGCCACCGTGGCAGTGGCAACTCATAGAGTGTGATACTTCGTTTGTAGAGGTCACAAAAGATGCTCCAGAGGCACATATCCGGATGCATTTTCTGGAAATCCAGTTCAAGTACTCGTCCTGCACTCAGTTTTACACCGACGCTTCCAAGTCACATGCAGGGGTATCTTATGCAGTAGTCGGCCCATCGTTCTCCGAGTCCGATGTACTGCACCCGGAAACAAGCATTTTTACGGCTGAGGCCTATGCACTTTTATCGGCTGTGAAGAGTATAGGCAAATCGAAACTCAAAAGCTCAATAATATTTACAGACTCCCTAAGCGTCGTAAAAGCCATCATGACTCTACATAGACACACAAACCCTGTACTTATTGAACTGTATTCTGCTCTGTGCAAGGCATACATGTCTAACCAGCATATTATTATATGCTGGGTGCCTGGCCATAGAGGCATCGAGGGGAATGTTCTGGCTGATCAAATGGCCACATCAACTACATCGCGAGCCCTTAACCCTACCGCTTCTATCCCTGCCAGCGATCTCAAGCCCTACTTGAGAAAGAAACTTCGAAGCCACTGGCAGCGCTTGTGGGATGCCGAAGCGAACAATAAGCTCCACTTAGTTAAGCCACAAATAGGTCCCTGGCATCCCGTTACGAAAATACGAAGAACAAATGTCCTATTCTCTCGTCTGAGAATAGGACATACATACGGCACCCACAATTTCCTTCTAACTGGAAATGACCCGCCAACCTGTGGTAGATGTGGAGAGAGGCTTACCGTGCTCCACGTCCTCGTGGAGTGCAGGGAAGCCGAAACAGAGAGAAAAAGGCACTTTCCCCTAGCGTACCGGTACTGTCTTCCACTCCATCCCGCTATGTTTCTGGGCGACAAACCTCTCTTTAGCACTAAAGCTGTCCTGGATTTTCTGAGCGATGTAGTATTGCATGTTATTTGCCCAATAGTTTCGTAGCGCATCCTCTCTCCAGAGGATGTCGCCGCGATAGTAGTTTTGCATAGCACGCGCCTCCAAGCCCTTGCGTTTCAAAGGGTCTGTCAAGGCAGCAGTGCTGTTTGAAAAGTTTATCAGTGATAAATTTTCGTTTATCTTCATTATCTTGCAATTTGTTCTTTCGTGTTCATAGTGCACCTCATCAGCCATTGCCATAATTTTATTACATATATATTTTACGCATTTTACAGCGATTGTTTTTAGGCCCTTTTACAGCCACGACACATCTACCTTTCGCAATTCATTGCTCCATTGTCAACTCATGAACACACTGGCCTGGCGCTCTTTGGCCATACCTGGCCCTTGCGCCATTAAGCACCATACATCATCATCATCATCATCATCAGGTTTGGAAAAAACTTGTTCCAAGACTTGCTACAGCAAGCAACATTACCTTGGTTCTGTCCAGGTACGTGGCATTTGCGTATGTTTAAGTTTTGGCACAAGCTACGCGGGTCACTTGGTTTGTTTGTTTTTATTTTGGCGGTGTTCTTGGCTTTGTCAAACTGTCGAGCTTACTGCATCGACAGCATTTTAACGCGACATACTGGTAACAAAAGCGTTGTCACGTGCGTAGATATGCGCTTCGATTGCGTGTTAGCGTAACAAATGCAGCCCTGTCGTAAATTAAGTCCGATTTGTCAGATTTCGCCGGCTCAAATGTCTGACATATATTAACCCGACGCGTAGTTTGCGACGGATCGACTGGAAGTTACGACTGGAAGTACGGACAGTGCTCTGCGATTGAAACGCGAAACTCGGAGCGCGGGGTTGCCGGCACTTTTTGCGCCACCGGTGGATGCTGTAGACATCGAGCGGCTGCATTTTTGTACCACATGAAAGTGAGCCTTTATGGTGCGTTGTGACTGCACTCGACTCCAGCGCTCACCGGTGGCGCAATAAGCGCCGGCCGCCACGCGGTCCGAGTTTCGTGTTTCAATCGCTGAGTACTGCACACTTTCAGTAGCGTAGCTTTGCTGTTTTCTGTTTCTCTATTTTTCTGTAGTTTCGCTCGCATTTTTTATTGATGGTTTTTCCGTCATGTTGCAGAGAAAAAGTGTGTTGCATAGCGTACTCTCTCATGGGAGTAACTTTTACTCTCCTCATGGTACAGGGAAAAAGTGTCGCATAGCCTACTCTCTCATGGGAGTAACTTTTATTCTCCTCATGCACAAGCTTTCAAGGTGTATAAAAGTGTCAATTGCTGGGATGCATTTGTCACAGAGCCTACAAGTACAGAAAAGCACGCTATGTAGAACATATGACATGTGACAACACACCCGGCGACAAGACATCCAACATTGTGCGATACATCCCTCGAGCATCCACTCTATATGAGCTTATAAAGCCATGCTCTGAGTGGTATGACTTGGCCGGACAACGGCTGTAGCTGTTTTCATAAATTAAGACGAACTGGCTCGTGCATATGAGATCTATCTGCCTACTTACGTGACCATGGTGAAGCTGCACACAAATATTATTGAGGATAGTAAAGAGACGAAGTAATCTCATTTCGCTCTGAGTATTAATGACAATATTTTAGCTTTACGTGTACGGGGACCATTTCTGTTGAAGAAAAAAATGGTCTTTCAGCATAAACAGAAAAAAAACTTTTTTTTTTAGATCAATGTATCTGATTTGTCCATTGAGATAAATTTTTTGTAGCAAAAGTATAAATTTTCTCTTGCCTTTGTTCTTTTTTTCTCTCACTTTATCTTTACATTGTGTTGCTGAAATCAAGAATTGGACTGCATCTCGTCTGATCGGGAATTAGATTCATATTAGATGTACTATTCATGTTAAATTTATTATTTTGGTCGGCGTGCTGCTTTTTTCTGCTTCAAATATAGCTAGGTATCGCTATTCAGACTAAACGACAAAAGTATAACATCTCTTCTTTGCCACATTTGTTTATTCATTCTACCACTACGAAACAGTGTGCGCGGCCCTGGCTTCAAGCAGGGGCCCACAACCATGGCTTTTTTCGTGACTTGCACAAAACTTTCTCTTTGTTTGCGTATCATTTACGTGATAGAGGCAACGTATCCCTTCCCTCGCTCTTTCTTTTTCTTCACAGCTACTATGATGTTTATCAGCGCGTCTATTTCGCTGCCAGTGTAGGTCACCTGCGATATCGTATATGCAGGTCACCGGACTCGGTCTGTGTCGCTACTCGCATTTTTTTTGTTATATCGCTGTTGCTTTCCAGCGATCCCCGGCCTCGACTGGGACGGCGTGCACGCCCGCCCCTTCATCTCTCTAATGCGACGAGTAAACAAACTCCGTTACTGCATGTTTCCAATATTAATGGGAAGCCTGCCCGGCGGAATGGGTTTGCGAGAAGACGCCGGGCAGGAACCAATTTTGCTCGCAACCGCAAAGTTAACCAACTCTCGTCTCCCACGCTCAGCCCTTTCTCTTATCGTGCAAGGTCGACCGTTCTTTTCTCTGTTGGATGCATCATGGTCTTCGTGGGTTGCATTTTTGTACGCGTTGTGTGTGTGTGTGGGTGTGTGTGTGTGTGTGTGTGTGTGTGTGTGTGTGTGTGTGTGTGTGTGTGTGTGTGTGTGTGTGTGTGTGTGTGTGTGTGTGTGTGTGTGTGTGTGTGTGTGTGTGTGTGTGTGTGTGTGTGTGTGTGTGTGTGTGTGTGTGTGTGTGTGAGAGAGAGAGAGAGAGAGAAAAGAGACGAAGCTGTTGTCCAGCGAAACGCGTCGCCTTAGAGGACGGAAAGAAATGACTCGGACATGCCCGTCTCCCGAGGCAACGGTTTTCACACGGTCATTCCGATCTCCTCAAATTCTTTTTCCCTTTGCTTCCACATTCTAGGAGCTCATCCTTTCGTCTTCTTGGAACTGCACGGTGCCGTTAAGGTGGGCCTCTGGACACAGTTTCAAACGCCGTGTAAACTTCACGCGTACAAAACCTTCTGGTGGTACTGCATCAATCTTCCCGTTCCGCTCCCTTTATTCCTGATTTCGTTCTCACCATTATTATATTTCGGTACTTCAGTAGCTGCGTGGTACTGCGGATGTGATCTCGTAGGGATAGCTAGAACTTTGTTAGAATTTGCCTCTCACGATGTTCCTTTTTTCTTCCCCATTTCGCAGCAACGGCGTCAGCCGGCGTTCCTCTCCTCCCGCGGCGCCGTCTCCCGAAGGGGCCGCTGCGGTCGACGTCGTCGCCGGCGATGAAGGCGCCCCTAACGGCGGCGAAGGTGGCTGCGGCATCGCGCAACCCGCCGACGCCGCGATGGCGGCTGCTGCCCCGCGCCGCATCGCTGCCGCCGCCACCGAGTTGCAGCCTCCGCAGCCAACGTCACCGGCCGCCACACCGTCGGAAGAGTCGGCGCCCGCCTGGTGAGTGCGCTTCGCCGCTCGGCTCCCTTCCGCGGCGTGTGCGCCATGCGGGCAAGCCTCCCGCTCTTACGGAGTCGCGGGGGAAAAGGGGGAGGCTGCTCGACAACGGGGGTTCCCGCCTCCCGGATGAAAGTTGCGGTGGGGGACACGGAAGCAGCCACGCTCGTTGAGGTGTTGGGAATTCGGGAAGTGGGGGGAAATGACGGTGCCTGCGTCCTCGGAGAGCGAGTGCAGGGATCGTGTGTGCGCTTAGTAGGATCGGGAAGCCGGCAAAACGCGTTGACAGAATGGTTCGAAGAAAATGGCCCGAGCAACCTCATGTCGAGTGGCCGAGCGACGTGGCGCGGGGTCAACACTCGCTGAGCTAAGCGGTGACGTGCGCGAGTGATGCTTCGCTCGGCGCTGGAGGTGCCGAACGCCGTTGTCGGCGTTATCCGGCCTCCCCGCGTTTGCACGCGTGGCCGCTGCGCGGCTGTACGCATAGCGAGCCTGGTTCGTACGACGGTTGCCGTGCCACGCACACATCGCCTCCATCGAACGCATCCCGCCTGGCGTCGCGGTGGCTCCCGGCGACCCTGCGCGGGGCGCTTCGCTGCACCGCGCCAGTGCGGCCGGCGGACGGGCTCAGAGCGTTGCGCGCTCTAACATAGCCTTGGTGCGAAAGCGCAAAAGTTGGTTTATCGCTCGACGGCAGGTGGCACTTTGTATACACGTGTCACACGCAGAAAGTGAGCAAATTACTGCTTTAAATATCCGTGTCACGAGCCATAAAGCAGCAAGTGTTGGCCAACGCGTGCGTATCTCGTCTCAACGTGGCTTACCATTATGTCCGCGCTCGTTCTCGTGTTAAGCGTGCGGAAAGACGGGAGCGTTGTTCGTGCAGGGCTCGTTCAGGCGGCCCCCGTTAACGGGACGACGAAGGGTCGATGACGACGGTGAGCTGGCTCGTTCCGTTCGAGCAGCGGAAGAATTCATTTGGCGAACGTTCTCACAGAGCCAGCGGGGTACGGCCGCGGGGCACGCCGATGTATAATGTCACACATAGTGCTCGACATCCCGATCAGCAACGACAGGCCAGCTTCTAACCGAGCTCCGCGTTCGCGAGGCGGAAGTGCTGTGCCCGGCACTCGAACCTCCCCCCCCCCCCCCTTTTTTTTTTTTTGTCTTCTGTTCTTATGGGTCGTAATAGCAGTGCACTACCATCACACGGCTGAAAACGAAATGACCGGCCAAGCGGTCGATACGTTCCCACGTGCGATGCCTTCTTGATTCATCAACCCATTCACTGCCTCACTGGAAGTACAATGCGAGAAGGCGTGCCGCGTTTCGTTCTTTATAGTTCCGGGTCGTATCGTGCGGCCCTTACAGCGGCAAAAACGGTCTCCCCTCCTCCCACCCTTTTCTCCGGGAAATGTAGTCCGCGTCCTTGAGCACCGAGGATCGAATGAGCGAAGCGCGGTAGCTGCTTGTTGTCAATGAAACGCCCACAGCGTGGCGCACGCAGCCTTAAGAAAAAATGAAAAAGGACGCTTTGGCGGGGAAGATCTATGACTGACACCGTTGTTCAAACGTGGGCGTTGGGCGGTGTAGCTGGGCCGCTATTGCATAGATTGTCAAAGCCAAAGGAAAAGGGGAAAAAAGAAAAGAGGAAACGCAGAGCAACGTCCCAAACGTCCTTACTGAGCGCATCGCCATCTTGGCACCCATCCAGATACGCGGCTAGCAGTCAAAACAGAGCGGCTCTCTACGAGCGCTTGAGGGACTTCAATCAATTCGGACAACAATCTGAGGAAGCCCTTCTCCGCGATGCGCATCCACCCGCGCCTGCGAAAGAAACTGAAAATATGGCGAGTTATTCGAGATGCTGCCGTCTGATCCTTTTTTCATCGTGTTCCTCTTTCGCGCTATGAAGTCTGCTCAATGGCTTAGTATTGCTTTCTTCAATAATACGTGTGGCCTTGATCGAAATGTTCTAGGGAAAATATTGTGGAAATGTGCCTGGTAATAGGCACATTTCACCAGGCAAGATCACCAAAGCTTGTCGCCTTTGCCGTCTTGCTCTTGTTATGCGTTTGGTACATTTACAAGGACAATTTAGTACCGCGTGTCGTTTTCGAAGGCACTATTATAGTAATATGAGGAACCTCATTGTTAAACTTACTCATCGTGATTTTAGACCTAATGGTGTGTACAGGTCTAATTCCACGGAAATGTTTGGTCAGGTTCATTTGCCAGCTCCTACCGGCACTCAGCAAAACGAAGGGTAGAAAATTTTGCAAACAAATATGTGAATGAAGCTTGAGAAGTTACAAACGCGCAACGGAGTGATCGAACAAAAAATGGCAGGCGTAACTTCAAGCTTAAACAGGAAGACAGCGGTTTGGATCAGGGAGAAAAGTAGGGTAGCCGATATTTTAGTTAGCGTAAACAGGAAGAAATGAACTTGGGCAAGCCACATGATGCGCATAGGGCAGATAACCGATGGCCTACTAGAGTTACAGAATGGGTGCCTGCCAAGAGAAGGGAAGCGCAGTCGAGGACGGCAAATGTCCTTCGTTGTCGGAAATAACCCGATAATTTCTGATTTTCGGTCCCCCGAACAAGCTTTATAAAACCTGGTGTTAAACCCGATTTTTCCCCGAAGTTCGCCCCTTCGTAAAAAATAATAACTGCAGATGTTACAAAACAAACGAATGCTGCCCACCATGTGTGGGCAAGTGGTCCAGGTATATGAAATTATTAATGGTATTCATAATATGAATATGGTATACATATGCCTTCTTTTCGCTTAACACTCATGCGCAAAACGACATATAAATATATTCAGCGCCTGCCGGCCTTAAGTTAAAGAGTGCTTGTTGCGTTTTTAGTAGCTGCGTTTACACATACGACAGTGGCGCATCGCATCGCGTTTCACGCATGTGGCATTCATGTATATGTGGCATTCATGTATGCGCTAGGAAGCGAACTCAGGGCTTATGTTGCTCAGCTGCGGCACTGAGGAAACATTTACCCGACTAAGTTTGCCCAAGTAGCTTGTGTGTCGTGTTCAGATCGGTGAAGCGCGTTCACGCGCAGTGTGGCAACGGCAGTGAGGAAGACGACGACGGCCCTGACAATGTCGGAATGCCGGAGAGGCAGAGGCCTTATTTTACGAGCGATAAGCGGAACGGTTAATTCACCGGAATCGTTACAATCTAGCCATTGAACTGTCTGTCCGTATTAGTAGAAGGACGAGGTTTAGAAATAATGGCAGTTCCCAATGAGTGAACGAAATTGCTGACGAAACGCGGTGCAGGTCACACGTCAGGTGCTAATGTTCGTTGTCGTACTCTTACGCTCTTCAATTGCGTCTGCATGAAGGCGGTAGAAGGGTTGATCATACCCCCCCCCCCACACACACACACACGCGCGCTTTATATATATATATATATATATATATATATATATATATATATATATATATATACTAACCACTTACGCTCTTTGTCAGCGCTTAGTCCGTTCAAATTCCGTTTGCGTGTTACTCTCTTTGGCTGTGATATGTACCAGCCAGCCCAAGCTAACACCCCTTCACGACCTCCTTGAGGCATATTAATGTATTACTGTATACGATGTCGTTCGTTGTATGCGACAATTGGGTTTCACACTGCTTTTAGTGCCTCTCTGTCTTTGCTAGGCATGAAAAATGAGCGTGCCCTCGCAAGTAAGGTGCACCTCGATCAGGCCGTCTGTACGCCCCGTTGTGCCAATACTATGCATTCTTGTCCGGCACAAGAACACGGAAGCGGAGACAGTGGAGGGCGGAGAGCCCTTCTTAGCAGGGCGTTAACCGAAAGACGATCAAACGATGAACCCTGGTCTCCCATGGCAACGGAGCGTCCGGTCAGCCGCACAGGGTGCTATTATGGCACCTCGTCGTGCTCCCATATCGAAGTTGAGCCGATGGTCGCATTAAACGGGCATAGAGACATCGAAATTGCACATTTTGCGTCTGCTTCAAATGACAGAAGTATGTGATTTCGATTTCGCTCAATGTATTAAAATTCTTGTCCCGCCGATTTTTTATGAGCCATTCGGAAGCCCGAAAATTGGCTATAGAAAAGTGGACGTTTTAAAAAAGGACTCGTGTCTTATGGAATGGTGGCACTGTACATCATATAATTCTTCACTTTGCACTTAAATGTACATACAGGAAGTTCAAACAATGAGTTCTTTCAAAACGCAATCCAAACAACACAAAGTATTCCCAGAAATATGGAGACTTCGCAGTCATCAGCCCGGCTCCCTCATTCACCCGCTATTAACTTTAAAACACAGTCGCGATACATTTTGTAGCCTTACTCTTTAATCGCATCATGGATTACTGCATATATTGTTAGGCCTTAAGTTTGCCTGTATTTGAGTGTAGACTTCGAGATCGCTGTCACTGCAGGTGATCACTGTCACTGGCGGACAGGTGACCGCTCTCGCGCTCCTGCCACAGCCGCCCAGCGCTGCCGACGTCCCTCTACAGCCCGGTGGTAAATTCTGTGGGCAACCCCCCCCCCCCCCCCCCCCCCCCTCATAGTCTCGAGTTAACCGTGACCTGCGTCAGCTGAACCCATCTATGCCTGCGAATTTGCTAATCTCATCACCCCACCATATCATCCCCCGCCCTCGACTGCGTTTTCCTTCTGCTGTTACCTTAATATTGACCGCCGGACATGTCTTACGCAGAATATGACTATCCGGACATCAGTTCTTCAAGGACTACTGACATACCATTAAGTGTAGGTCCTAGACCTCGGAATTATATAAAGAAATTTTGGCAGGACTCGGAGCGCCCTAAATAATGTACTGCAATAGCTTTTCTACGAAACAGCTAGTTTCCGTTTCGTTTCCCAGACATCTCACCAATTTGACGCATGAGCGGGACATTGAAATTTTCTGAGTTCTCCCATCAGCACACATTTCATACTTCGCACGTACGAATGACATATGACAGTAATGTAACATTGTCATATCGTCCACGTTCCTTAGGCTGCTCGCTTAAGATACTGACCCTGAAGAGTAGAGTTGTCACGCCAGTAATATTAACGTATTGCCGCGCGCCTTTCTTCGCATTCAAGCTAGGGCACAGTCTTCAGGTGCAAGTATATTAGGCGCCTCTTTCTCTTTATGCAGATTTTCATCGCTCGCAGGGCGGCAATCAAAATGGCGGGTTCAAAGCTAACTATAAGAGCTCAAAAAACGCGAAACACCCGCCGCGGTGGCTTAGCGGCTATGGTGTTCGCTGCTAAGCACGAGGTCACGGGATCAAATCCCGGCCGCGGTGGCCGCATTTAGATGGAAGCGATATGCAAGAATGTCCGTGTCCCGTGCATTGGGGGCACGTCAAACATTCCCTGGTGGCCAAAATTAATCCGGAGTCCCCCACTATACGGCGTGCCTCATAATCAAATGGTGGTTTCGGCACGTAAAACCCCAGAATTCAATTCAGAAACGCGAAACTCGGAGCTAGACAATTGCTGAAGAAGAGGGAAGCATAAGCGTTTTCTTCCCTGAAGCACCCTCTCCGCGGTCGACGGGAGCTTCTGCGATAAGCGGACGCACGTTTCGCTAAGAACGCGCCACTTAAATGTACCACTTGAAATACTGAGCACGCGAGCAGGTTCGAGCCTGGACTGTGTTTATCAGCTGATACAGAAGCTGCTTGCTGGCCCGCCGGGGCGCGTGTTGAAACGACGTCTTTGTGCGGTTCATCTCTGGACACTATACGTTACGTTGAGCGAAAAGATTCGCTGCTGACACAGGCGCGGCGCCTTACAAGGAAAGCGGCGATTCGCGCCAGCGGCGGCATTTTTCTTTCTTTGTCGGAAATCTCTGCGTTCCCGTCGAACTGGCGAACATGTCTTCGTGTGCGATTTGTAAGGTGCCCGGGCGACATGCGTCGAGAGCTGACTTCGCCTTGACTTCTTCCGGCGCTGATGCTATACCGTGTGGCATATAGATACTGGTCTTCTTCTTCGTTGGTATCCGACTATCGTGTACAGCTTTGTGCCTTCCTAATGGTGCGTCTATATTGGAGCAGCAAGAATCTCCGTGCGGCGGACATTGTCATCGTCAGGTAAGGTAAAACTCATCCGACCCACGATTCGGGAAAATCTTGGTGCTTCGAGAGCGAACTTGCATGGTCGCTTGCCGCGGCGGCTCAGTATACGCGTATATGTCTTGCTGCTGGGCACGAGGTCGCCGGTTCGGTTCCTGGTGACGGCGGCATTACGATGCAGTCCGGAGTGCAAAATTCAGAAACGCACACGTTTAATAACTGAGTACGATAATCAAAATTAATCCGGAGCGCCCTGCCAAGGCGTCCCCCCTTAATAGCGCTGACGCTGTCTTGAACACCAAACGAAAGTAAACTCTGTATGTTGCATACTGTAATTAATGCCATTAAATTTCAGGGCCATTTGACGCGAGGAAGCAAAGCGGAAGGAACGCACCCCCATTCGTACCTTCCTTCTGTTTTTCATTTTTTCTTGTGTTCGACTGGCTTAGACCTTGCCTGAGATCAACTACGAGAAGCTGTCTGTTTACTGCATGACACCATGCCCTGTTGCACACCGGCTCCATTACCATCCGCAGTTTACTGCCGCAGCTAGAGTTATTTAGCAGCTGTCGAAATTGCCGCTGTGTATGAAAGTTCCGCGCTACAAGGAGATCAAGTTAAAATTATGTGGGCAGTTTTTTTTCCTAGATGGTTTTGTTTAATAATATCTTCAGTGCACCTTTGTTATCCTAACGAAGTGCGTTATATGTGGGATTACTTGTATTCGTAACACGGGAGATATTTGAAACAGAAATTGGCCACAAAAGAGCGTCCAGCTATTCGCCGCTACGTGATTACCTATATCTACCTTTTGCACGCAGTTTCTTTCGCTGGAGTTAGCATTGTAACTGTGTACCGTGCACGAGCTTTAGCCATAGCGCGACGTATACACCGTATACCGAAAGACGAAGGCGCGAGCAGCAGTGCTATAGCGGTGACATTTTCTGACGTTAACCGCAGTGGACAGAAATTGTATTGCATACACTATAACCGTATTTCACTTACCTGCTGACACAATCTGCGGCAGTCGTATGATCACCACGAAGGCTTTTCCTTTCTTCTTTCTTCCGGGAACAGTTGTTCACCACGAGAGTGTTTCTAGCCCGCTATGGTGACCACAGTCTCTCAGGATATCGCTACCAGTGCTGCTATTCCCGGGTACCTCTTAAGACTATTCCTGTATCCGTTTTCTCTAGTAAGGCTGCGGTGTGCTAACGCTCTCTGCGCTCTTGGTTAACGTGGTGGTACTTCGGACGCTGCGTTATTACAGTCGTTGAAACGTTCTGAATAACTTGTAGGGAATTTCGAATGGTACATCGGATATGTGCAAGATGATATCAGCAGTGACAGAGCTGAGAACCTTGGAACGCCGTGGAGCTTTGAGAGATGCCGTTGTGGAGGGCTCCGTTTAATCTTTAGCGCCTGTGGCTTTTTACTGTGCACTTAAATACGCAATTATAACCACGCAGACGCCTTGCCAGTGATTTATACACAACCCCACCACCCCCTAACGCCTCCCCAGCTGGGATGATTCCGACACCCTACAAAAATTATTCCTGACCTCCCCCCCCCCCTCCCTTCTTACAGAGAGCTAGGCACTCATCCTGGGGAAAAAAATTACGCTGATATCATGCACTGTGGTAATTGCTTTAAGAAATATTTACTTTTTGTGGAAGTGGATGCTACGTGGCCCTAATTTTGAGACCCAATTTTGATGTTCAGTACGCAGACGACAGTGCTACACTACAACCTGCAGGAAGCGGAGAACCCTTGACGTCGTGGTAAACGCTAGACACGTCCTATGTTTTCGTCTGTGCAACTGCTGGCGCTCAGAGTTGCGTGCCGTACTATAGTCATGGTTGATGAATAGCTAGAGGTATTTCACTGTCGTCACTCCGTCGCATGAAGCTGCCTCTATTCGCAGCTATCAAAACAACGATATTTCTTGTGCCGATCCCGGCGTCACTAGCACTGATCCATGAACAGGATCTTAACATCAGATACCTATAGATATCGCATGACGCAGACCCATATCGACGCGCTCATGAAAATTTTTATCGAAGCTCCAAGATCCCCAATATTAGGAACGCAACAGACGAAGAAAAGGAGGAATATTTGCAGTTTGTGGACCGAGCCTACATGATGTGGGCCAAGAAACCACGTCGGGTATTACATACGTGCGAGGTGACACGGTGCATCTGTGTGTGTGTAGTCCCAGATTTCTTTTTTTTTTTTTTTTGAAATATTATTTCCTGAATGGGGCAGCCACAGTAGGCCTAGTAGTTTCTTCGGATATTGTATGTACCGGATTGTAGCGGACATGGTGCGCATATATACTTTTTGTTCTTAGTTGTTTTATTTTATGTTTAAAGTATATGGCTGCTCCATGTCAACTGTGCTAGTTTAGTTTTTTCTCGTGCAAAGTAGTATTGTACTTAGTTTGAAAATGTCTGCACTTCGTTCTATCAAGACTTGTAGATTAAGAACTCGCTTCACTTTGTTCTGCGTAAAAAAAACGATAAATTTTGTGCAATAAAATGAGAATGAACGCTGCCCCTTATGCTCTTCCGATATTCAAACGTGGTGACAGAATGCCATGGTGTTTAAATATAGTATTGAATTTATAATACCGCAAAACGGAGGCATACATTTTGTGCCCGCCTGTCTCCACCTTCACTGTAGTATTCATTTATTGCGCACATCAGTTCGATATGCACCAATAAGGACGAACTCTCTTGTGACGTGGTTTAATATGCTTGCTTAAAAGGTTCATTAGTGTACTTTTCTAATTAGCAGCTTTTCCGTCACCATTTGTTGAAAAAAGGCATTCAGCCTTAATTAAATAAAACAACGTAAAAAGAGCGCTAGCCCCTTCAATCTCTTCCCCCTCCCCGCCCCTCGGCCTTTCGCTCAAAAAAGGTATAGCCAATAATTCGTATCCACTCCCCTCCCCTCTCCCGCGTTCTGTTCAACACCCCACCCCCCCCCCCCCCCTAAAATTGAAATTCTGGATAAACCCCTGCGCTTTGCATTACGCTCCCGACGGAATTCGGTCGCGGCGGTCGAGATTCGAACCAGCGAGCCTCGTGTTTCAAGCAGCACAACGCTGCAGCTACCGAATTAACGCGGTGGTGATAAAAATGTACTGATCTTGCGCACGCATCGAAAATAAGGCACGCTAACAATACACCTGCGAGCATTACCGTGCTCATTGTCTTCGTAGACAAGATAAGCGGTCATGGTTTTTCTTTCCTTTTTTTATCACCGTTCTTTGTGTCTTTGTTCCGTCACAATGCTGTGCTCCAAAAGTGTCGTTGCATTGACAGTGTGAAACTGTCCATATCTGTGGTGTTTGTGAAAGCCTTGTAGCACTTCTGTGCCCGTTGTTGAATGTGTAGTGTGCGCCGCCACGTTAACGTACATTTTGTGTCGGTTAGCGCGGTAACTTGCGTGTCATCTCAAAAGTTGGTCATTTATCGGGAAAAGTAATAAGAGGTTTATTTTGGGAAACATCCATGAGAAAGGCGTAGGAAGGGAAAAATGGGATATCAATTACCGTAAGACGGGCTGCGATAGGGTGGCCCAGGACCTGGCGGCAGTCAAAGGATGTAGAGAGAGAGAGCGTAGAACAGATGCAATGGGGGAGAGAGGAAAAGCGGGAAACAAGATTGATGAGAAAAGTAAAGAACTGTGTGGACCGAGGTTGAACGGGCATTCGAACGGGCTGTGATAGGCGCATTGGCCATGGTGTAGCAGCAACGATGGGTGATAGTGAGATATGGGGCGTACTTGTGGGAAAAGGGGCGAGGGAAAGAGAGGCTAGACAGAGCACGCTGACTCGGTGCTCGCGTGCTGCATCATCGTAGCCCCGCGCCGGCGGCCGAGGCGTCGGACCGGCTGCGCCCAAGGCCCGCAGCCGCGCCGCCCTCGACGACACCAGCGGTTAACGCAATGGCAGCTACGGTGGTGGCGTCGGCCGAGCGGACGCCGCGTCCAACGCCGAATCGACCGGCCAGCGGACACGCGCCGTAAGAAGTGAGTTGACCTACCACTGGACGATGTCGTGACGCCAACTGCTTGCCAGGACCATCCTGGATACCTGCAGATGCAGTGCTAAAAATATTGCAGCCAGAACTATTCCCAGTATTTTTGATTTATAAGAATATTATAATCGCCCGTAGCTGATAGCGCAATACCGCCACTCCAGATTGAAGGTGATGAAATCAACGTTACTTTTTTGCTCGACATCACAGTGATCATGAGATTTTTATAGCTTCACAAATTATTTTTTACTCATTTCGTCAGTAATGGTCATTTAGTATAAATCTGATACTATAGTAGCAATTGAAAAGATGGTTCCAGAAGGTGCTACGAGTATAGGTAGCGCGTTGTGGGCGCATAGCGAGCGTTTCACAGCATCAGTGCCACGCGTGCAAGTGCTCAAGCACTTGCACTTTCAGGCATGCAAGTGTTCAGAATTTGCATACCTGAAAAGGACAGTGCAAAATTGTGCACGCTATAACCAAGCGATGGCGCTTTTATGTGCACTTGTGGCTTGTGTACACATTGAGTTGTGTCCGTTCTGTCTTTAGCATCTTAATGTTCCGTACGTTTTTGCGAAGTGCTCGTCTCTCTTGCGTAGTGTGCTCTTTGTTGAACCACATTGCTAGTCATTGGTCATACCGTGTTTGTCCGAAAAACAATTTTCTTCTTTTTTTTTTTCTTTTTCGTTTGTAATATCGAGAGCACGCTGCAGTTCTCGTTCAAAACCTTTCTCTAATGATGAGCGTGGAAATTTGCCTTAACTTCATTACCATCGCTCAAAAGTGCGTCCAGCTGAACCTCTAGGCGTGGGGATCTGATGGAAAGCCAGCTTCTCGACATAGTGAGGGAAAATGACGCACACGCTGTGGACCCGGGGCGTTCTGCAAGAAAGCAAAGGTGCAATGAAGGGGTAAATGATGAACGACACAAAGCTAGCAAAGCTGTCTAACATCCTGGTTGAGCTGCGCAAACGCAGCTGCCCGGCAAGCGCGTAGCGGCTTTTTTTTTTTTTTGAATATTGCATCGCTGTATTTTAGAGCTTTAAATAGCCTAATCTGTTACCGCGATTTGTGCCTGCCGCAGGTGGTCCGCGATAAGGAAGCGCGATATACGCAGGTAGCCCCCGAACGAGTACGAATTGATGTATTGATCCGACATTACTGTATGCTGGAGCTTATTTAAAGGCCGCGACTGCGGTTGCATATGCATTGTCAGTTCGCGTTATAATAGTCATAGATATTTCTTTTTTTCGCGTTCTGTTCGTGCAAAAAGCATTATAGAAGAAGGCTGTCGGTATTTTTTCTGCTTGCATTTTAGCTCTTGGTTTCTTTTTTTTTTTTTCATTGTTGTCTTTACGATTACCGCTGCGACTGTTTTGCTTAGCTAGGAAGGCACGAAATCGCCATAGTGCAATGGTCGACTACCACTAGAAGTTATCTGTATCAGCGTCATCATCTTAATATAGGTACACTAAAGAATAAACGTTTGATTGTTGAAGCTGCGTTCTAAATATAAAGAGACCGTCAGTTTTACACAACCACAGGATGCTAGAAAGATGCGAAAGCGAAT